>NC_139938.1:2927707-3200207 GCF_963514095.1 Eutrigla gurnardus | reverse complement strand
ACATATCGGTGTATAAAACCCTTAAATAAAGGTACTGTTGATATTTGTAACCGATGATTGTATTGATCTCTGCGGATTTTGGGCACGAGTCGCCGATGCACTAATGTTCAATGACATCAGCATGCTAGCTAGTGTAACGCCGTGCGGTGTGATGTTGAGTTTGAATGTGAGCAATGCTGTTTTAACTACAGTTATTTTGTTTAGAGAAAAAGACTAAAGACTGGTGAAATCTATGGTGAAAGGTCCACGTGGCACTAAAAGTTCAAGATGTAAGTGCTTTGAATTCATTAAGTGACATTTTGACATTATCTGAGGTTTGTGATTTTGTAATGTATGTGTAACTGATTGCGTCCTCCATTTGCAGTCGTGGCCACTGTCGTATTTTATCACGTTTTATTGTACTTTATTTTACCACATTTTATTGTATTTTATTTTAAACAACACCCTCTGTCAAGATGTGGAAAATGGTGTTCAACAAATAAAACTAAGGCTACAAAAACCCCAGAAGTAATTGTGTCCTGTGTGGCATCAAATTCCACGGGCTACATACAGCACAGACCTCTTTTGCCAGATAGTCTGATTTCCCTAATGAGTACTATGTCATTGTGACATCCCAGGAATTGGTTGAGACGGGCAGAAAATTAGTCCCCTATAAATTCGCAAAGAATGAAATGCGCCGAATTATGTGTTGACATTTAATAAATTGCAAAACGTAGGTGATAGTAGCTTCTAATAACAGACGATGCAATAACATTATTATTTCTTTTGTCATTTGCTTATCGCAGGATATCCTTGAATGGCAAACATCCCGTCAGTTCTTTTATTGGCGCCTGCGGCGCCTGCTGCTGGAGGACACGGTGAAGAGCAAGATCCAAGCAGCCAACAGCGAGCTGACAGACGGCCAGATCCAGGCGATGCTGCTCCGCTGGTTTGTGGAGGCCGTTAAGGTAAAACCCACCGCTTACTTATCGGCTTCGTTTTACAGTCGCTCAATATTCACTGACTTGTGAATATGTGAACTGGACTTTGTATTGAACTCAACATGAATTATTTAAAGCAGCATACCTACATGATGAGTGTATTGATGATGATACTATTTATTCAGCTTGCACCGATTCTTAATATCTATTTAATTTGAGTGATCAGTTTGTGGTTCTGTAGAGTTTTAAAAGGGTAAATAATTACCATATAATTACTCCAAACATCTTCTACAATAAAATCCAAATCGAAGTAAAGCTAAGAGATTGAATATGCCCCCCCCCCCCCCCCCCCCCCCCCACTCACTTTCATACCAAAACAAAAGACTGTGATAAAGCATGAGCAGCACATTTGCTGGGACTTGTCATTTTTAAAAATGTATTTTTAGATCCACACAGTTGAAGTATCTCCTCATATCCAAAGACATCATGTCCAGCCTTCTGTGAGAGACTTTGATTATAGTTCAGAATTAGCCATTTAATGCTGGCAGCAATCCGTCATTTCAGGGGAGTGTGTCGATGCTCAAGTAAACACCCTCTTAGCCCCTGGGAATGATTACAGACGCCTTTTCTTTTTATCCTGAAACCCCTATCCCGTCCCCTCAAGGTGCACCAGATAAAGAAATAGTAAGCAGTCCTATTAAATCATGGTGATGGAATAAAGATGGTCTGATAGCTGGTAGTTAATGAAAATAAACATCCCTCAGAGATTTTTTTATTTTTATTTAACCTTTATTTATCCAGGAAAGGATCCATTGAGATTTGACAATCTCTTTTCCAAGGATGTCCGGGTCAGGAAGCATTACAAAACAATCAGACCAAACAGGCGAGAAAATACATAGCAAGTGTGATGGGAATTTTTCATTTAGTAGTTCATTATAGTATAATTAGTAGTTTGAGTAGTTTTAACTCATACTATTCCATGTGTGTCATGAGGTAACCTGTATTCTGCACTTATGTCATGTCATGTGTTACATGAGTTGTAAAATGCATCTTGTGACACCAGCACAGCTGGCAAGTCAATATGGATCTATGGACACTGATGAGTGGTTCAAACACCACATTCTGGACAAAGTTCTCCGTCTACACAAACAACGGAACAAAGCTTCTCTGATGACACATCACAAACATCTGTATAAAAAGCCCTTCTCAAGACTGAAGAATCGGTCAGACTCTTAAGGAGTCTGCCCCTATCTGGCCAGATAGTTTGCTCTGAAGCTGTATGTCGGTGATGCGGTCCGCTTGGACACCCTGTTTGCGAGGGCTTTGACTTATTCGACTTTGTCTGTTTACAGTCTGTCTGTAGCGACTGCTAGCCTGTTTTGGACTCTTTATAGAATAAATGACTAAAAGCGCTGTTAGGAGTTGTATTGTTATTTCTCATCAGGTGATCATAAACTGATTTCCACCACAGCAAGAGCAAGGTAGCAAAGAAATAATGATAATTTATACAATAAAAGAGACCCCAAAAGTGCAATACAATTTGAAAGCTAAGAGTCACAGGAACAACTGGTGATTAAATGTTCAGAGAGACATTTTTTAAAGCCAGAAAGAGGGATGAGAGTTCCAATCCTCATCTTGACTTGCAGGTCATTCCAAGACCAAGGCCCAAAGTAGGAGAGGGTCCTCATCCCTAACTCTGTCCTCATTAAGGGAACCTTGAATCGCAACCAGCTATTAGCTCTAAGATCATGTGTAATTTGAACAGCAGTAAACTTTGAGCAGAGGTATGGAGGCAGTTTGCCTAAAATAGCCTTATATATAAGAATATACCAGTGCTGTAACCTCCGGGTGTTAAGGGGGGAAAAACCAGCGAGTGTGTATAAAGTGCAATGGTGAGTCCTGTAAGCAGAACCTGTTATGTACCTCAAGGCAGTATGGTAAATGGGATCCAGTTTGGCTAGGGTGGACGGGCAGGCAAATCTATAGATGGCATCGCCAAAGCCAAGCTGTGATAGAAATAAACTGGTGACTAAACGCTTAAGGGCAACAGTAGAAAAGCACGATTTGGATCTGTATAAGAAGCTCACTAAGAATTTGAGCTTTATTGTTAAGTAGGAGATGTGATGTTTGAAGTTGTGATCCTTATCTAGCCAGATGCCCAGATATTTATATTTGTCTACAGCCTCTATGACGGTGCTATCCAATGCCTTAAATGGAGGTAGGGTGGTTGTGAGATTATGGTTTAAGAACATGATTTTGGTTTTGTTAGCATTGAGGACTAACTTGGCATCAAGGAGAGCATGCTGCAGGAGGGTAAAATCAGTCTGCAGGTTAGTGTATGCTGTTTCAAAAGAGGAAGCGGAGGTGTATAAAACTGTGTCGTCAGCATTGGTAAGAGGAAACCCTCAGGTGATCACGAATATTATTTATATAGAGTAGAAAGAGTAAGGGCCCTAAGATTGACCCTTGAGGGACCCCTTTGTTCAGAGTGACGGGGTCGGATATAACTGTACCGAACTGGACTGACTGAACACGGTCTGTTAGATAGCTTTTAATCCACTTACCCACGTTTTCACTAAAGCCAATTTTCTGAGTGATTTTAAGAAGATGACAGTGATCAACAGTATCAAAAGCCTTTGTAAGGTCAATAAACATGCATACATGCTGTACCTTCCAGCCCAGTAAATAAGTTATCACATGATGTACAACAGTATTCATCCTTGGAACATTCCTGCCATCTTTTTCTCAGTTTAATTCAATTTTCAATTCAATTTTATATTTATAGTGTCAAATCACAACAGAAGTCATCTCAGGACACTTAACACATTGAGCAGGACTAGAATACGCTCAAAATTTCAAGTGTCAACACAATTTCAAAGTCCCAACATCACCCAGGGGCAAGCGTTACAGCGACAGTGGCGAGAAAAAACTGCCTTAATAGGCTTTTAGGCAGAAATCTCGTGCAGCCCAGGCCCTTGGGTTCCAACTGCATTTGGTGTTGGTAGTATGGAAATAGTAGCATTGACAGTAGTGGTGGTATTAACAGTAACAATAGTATCAACAGTGGTAGTCCATGGCAGCAGGCACAGCCACGCCGAGATGGATCCATCCAACAATGTCGCCTGTAGACCAAAAAGCAGGAGTAGTTGAGCAGTCACACAGCGGGCAGGTGGAGCTACAATGTGGTGTTTCCAGCATCAGGCAAGTTAGCAGTCTGCATCAGTCAGGAACTCTGGACTCTGCTGGACCAGAAAGCATAGCCAGACTCCCGGGAGTAGTCAAGTTAGTGACAGTAGAGATGCCGATTTTAGTCAATTACTTTAATTAAAAATACTGGCGGGATAGAAGCTGTCGGCCACAAAGCCTTTAGCAGCAGGAAGTTTTGAGTGCTTGTCAAAGTGAGGCAGGGATCGAGGCAAACAAGACCACAACATCGGTGCAGTCCGGATCAGGTTCCACCACGGTCCAGGGAGACCTGCTAGGCAAGAGAGCACAGGGACTCCGTGGAACATACACAGAGAGAGAGAGAGAGAGAGAGAGAGAGAGAGAGAGAGAGAGGCTCAGTGTGTCACTATAATCCCCCAGCAGTCTAGGCCTATAGCAGCTTAACCAAGAGCTGGCTCAGTGCAAACCTGAGCCAGCCCTAGCTATAAGCGGTGTCAAAGAGAAAGGTTTTAAGCCTACTCTTAAATGTGGGAACAGCGTCTGCCTCACGAACCAGAACCGGAAGACGGTTCCACAGAAGAGGAGCTTGATGGCTGAAAGCTCTGGCCCCTGTTCTAATTTTGGAGACTTTAGGAACTACAAGAAACCCTTTATTCTGAGAGCGTAGTGCTCTAGGAGGACAGTAGGGTTTAATGAGCTCTTTAAGATATGATGGTGCCTGTCCATTAAGAGCCTTGTAAGTGAGGAGAAGGATTTTAAATTCTATTCTGGATTGTACTGGGAGCCAGTGCAGAGAAGCTAATACAGGAGAAATGTGATCCCTTCTTCTGGTTTTAGTCAGAACACGAGCTGCAGCATTCTGGACCAGCTGGAGAGATTTAAGAGATTTATTAGAGCAGCCTGATAATAAAGAATTACAATAGTCCAGCCTTGAGGTAACAAATGCATGGACGAGTTTTTCTGCATCTTTTTGAGACAGCATTGGCCTAATTTAGTCACTCTCATCCACGTACTGATTTAATTTGCCCAAAAGAGGTCGCTGTTCTCCCTTTGAATATCTCGTCATGGTTTTGAGGAGAGTTGTTGTTGAGTTTCAATGTTTTCCTGCCAATTTAAATAGCTCTTCGTACATACTGTAATATTAAAATAATGTAAAATGCTGGAAAACAAGTCCTTGGGTCCTTTCATGCCCTATCCACATCTGTTACAAAGGCTAACAACATTTTTGGAAATATCTACAAATGAGAAACTGTCTTAAAATTTAAAGTAATCATAGATAATCCAACTCTGGGGGGAAAAATGTTTCTCTTTGATTTTAGCGGAGTCACTGGATGAAATCCTGCAACTTTCTGTGGCAAAAAGAATTCACTCAGAACCCAACATGTATATGTATCACATGAGGGTGCATGCTGGAGAGAAACCACATGTTTGTAAGAATTGTGGCCAGGGGTGTACCAGTGGAGGGATGTGCTACAGGCATGCAAAATACTGTGAGGAATTGCAATTTTTCCTGTTCGAAATGATTTGAATTGATCGTTCATCATGTTGAGGTTTAACTTTGTTGCAGCTAAACGGCTGCATATTTCTCATATATTGACTGTAAATCTAGAGTAACAGGAATGCATTTTGATTTTTAACAAAAATACCTAAATTTAGCTTCTATGAATTGTTTTCCAAATGGTTGAAATATGATCTTATTCAGCACTGTGCAGCACGCCTGCACTGAGGGATCTTACTGGATGTGTTTATGGAGCATTGTAAGATGATGCTCCTGTAATACAGCAACATTGGTTCAGGAGTGGTTCAGGAAACATTCTTGAAAGTAGTTGATGACTATCACTATTCATTTCCCGCTGAAGTGGACGCACTCATACATAAACACCTCTTTGACCGTCTCCCTCGCCAGTGTAACAATAGGACTGTTTATTTAAGTACTGTTGTATGGGGGACTGATTTAGAGGTTACACCGCGCTCGCGAACCAGTTGAGATAACGTTACAGTTGTGAGATGATGACTGCACTCATGCAATAAAGTTCAAGTAAGCAAGACTGCTTGAATCGTCCATTGTGTATAGTCCAGATAGAGACGGAGCACAATGAAACAGCCAGCAGCCTATTGAAACAGCGCCACCAGCCCTTTGACTCTCTGCTGTGGCTGATGTTGCACACTTCAATAAAGACGCGGTGTGGCTTCATTCAATTGCTTTACTGGACAGTCTGAGAAAACACAGTGCAATACAGTTCTGCTTCTGTCCAGCCGGATGCAGAATACATACTGTGTGTATGGGCTGTGTTTCCTCGACAGGGTTGCTCATTTGTGGGGATACTCCCTCTTGTGGCGTAACGACGCCAATACACCCCTGTATTGCCTGATCGAAGAACAAGAGCACAGTGATTATTTTAGATAAAATAACAGAAAATATAAATATGAAATAAATAAAAAATATGAGTGTCCCTTTTATAAACATCTGAACTTATTGACCTCACAGTATGATGATGTAGTTAAACATGAAAATAGACGCATTTTTCCATTCATAACTTGTCACCAAGAAATGAGGTATTTCTACTTTTTCAGGGCAAGTTTACGTTATTTTTTTCTAAAAGCATCCCAATTTCCTAACATGCATACATGTTGGAAAAGTGTATAAATAGCATGTTAAACCTTTAAAAGATTAATCGAGCGTCATAGTTTACATTACATGCCAATCTGTTATTACATGATGCACTCATGGTTTTCTTACATTTGCTGATCCAAATGTTATGTGCGTTATGAGTTGTCCACGTCCCGTATGCCAAAAAGGAGAACAATTTATGGCCGTTCTAAACTTGTCGTTTTTTCTTCTTTTCTTTTTTACAGAAGGACAACACGGTGGCTGGATAATACCACAGTGACGGACCCTCAAAGAATTGTAGCCCCTCGTCACAAAATGATTCCTGCTGAAGATATTCTTTCTGTCAACATTCGACAGAACGAATGAAGACGTCCTCTCAGTCACCAGCAAGAGTCGACTGCTGGAGATCAGGGGGTGAGAGTGCAGCTCCCTTTTCTCCACTTCGAGAGTTAGACTGTTTGTGTTTTTGGCCCACTCATTTAGTTTGATAAACAGCCACGAGATGGACGAGAACATGTGTAAATACCTTGCATTGGAGTAAGTCTGTATTTTTGCATCAGTCAAGTTCATTTCTGACTGAAGTCGTTTGATATTCAAAGCTGTATGCAGAAAAGCCCACTGATACTGTGAGTGGATCACAGTTCATGTGATCAATAGCTTTATTTTCTATTTTCTTTGTTTTGATGATTTATGTCAAACTGCCTGTTGCACCATAATTTTCTCTGCTCAGATTTCTTAGTTTCTTTCTGCCATGTGTTCAGTATTGTGTGTTTTTTCTGGACATTTATTCATTTTCAATGAAGTAGTGAGATCAAAGCCAGCTGAAAGAAACAGAATCTCAACTGCATATTATAATGAATGTATCATCTGAGCTTACCTTCTACTTAGTGTCCCCCAGCAAAGTGTGGCTCACCAAACAGACTCCCTTGTAGTTAATTCAGTATTTAGAATCATGTAGATCATACTCACATCTGATAAATTATGTTTCTGCTTTATGTTTGTGGCTGGAACCATATGCTTGTTAATGGTGGCAATCAATAGAGAGCAGCCATTTGGTCCATGTATGAGGTTTACAGCATTAGGGTTAGAAGGACCTTTTTGTTGACTTTCCCAGTCTGTTTTTTTATATAGTTGACTAAACAAAGAGCATTCCCATGATTTGTGTCTGAGGAGCATCTACTACTATTAATGCCTTCAAAAAACCTTTAGGAAAGAAAAGCCTCGTGTGTATTCAGTTAAAACCTGCAGCCCGAATGACCTTGAACAAGTAAGATTTAGATAATAAGAACAAAATGCTCTGCTATTTAGCCAAAAATAATATGTAAGCATCTGGTTGAGGTAAAATAGTTGGCCTATAAGTGCATGTTTTCTCATTGGAGTCTGAGCCACCTGTTAGAGCATGCTCTCTTTTGTTATCAGTGTTAGCGTTGGGAGATTGGAAGAAGAACTGAAGTCCCGACTATTCTTTGGTGCAGAATACATGTCTTTGCACAAAGTAATCACTAGTGATGATTGCAATCATATTTATAGTATTATTGAGGTTATTTACATCGCTATATAACAACAACATGAATATTTACACCATTTTATCATTATTATGATTAATAATAATCATAATAATAATAACATATTATCATTACAGTCATGTTTTTGTATTATATTTAATATTATAGTTATTAATATTGGTATATTTTGTATTGGGTATTATAATAATGTATACATAATATGTTAATATTAACAGCTAAAATAATAGTTATTGTTATTATTATTATTATTATTATTATTATTATTATTATTATTATTATTATTATTATTATTATTATTGGTTTAATTCATCTTAATGCTGTTTTCATCTCTGTTCAGTAACTGAAGAATAAACAGCCTCATATTTTCAATCATTTAGTTTCCGATCAAAAAAATGTATTGATTTTTAAACTCTTTTTCAGCCACATATTGAATATACTTATACTATATATGTGTGAAGTCAAAACATTTTTTTTTTTTTTAGAATTTTAACATTGGCTAATTTAAACAGGATTATTGCTTGGTTTAAATCAATGATAAATCCTTATACTTTGAATTTTCTTCCCCCTCAGTTGGTGCCAACGACGTCATCGGCCGTCCTGCACGAGGTGGACGTGAGTATGGACTCGTGGATGAGGTAGGTCAGGTTGGGTTTTTTTGGAGACTTCTCCGAAGATGAGGACAGCGAGCAGGAGGACGTTCAGGACGATGGATGGACGAGCGATGATTCTGGCTACAGCTTCATGTTTGAGGCTTCTGATGACGAGGATGAAGAGGAGGAAGTGGATGAAGACGAAGATGATGACTTCAGACTTCAGCAGTTCACTCTTCTCAGCGTCTGGCAGGGATTTCGTAAAGAGATGTTTCCCGGTCGCCTCCCCTTTTGTCCTTCCGTCTCCGTCCCTTCTGGTGTGAGCCGTCCTGAAGAAGATCCATCCTTGGTTCCTCAGGGGCCAGAAGATTCCACTCCCTCAACCTCAGGCTGCAGCTCGTCCACAAAGAGAAGCAGAGAAGAGGACGCACAGGTAAGTGTGAAGAGGCAGAGGATCTCCGAGGACAGCAATGAAGAGGATGATGATGATCACTTCAGCTGATCGCCATGGAAACCCATTCCATGAAGCTCTCTATGCACTGTTCTTGAGCTCATCTGAAGGCCACATGAAGTTTGGAGGTCTGTAGCGATTGACTCTGCAGAAAGTTGGTGACCTCTGTCTGCGCACTATACACCTCAGCATCGCTGACCCCGCTCCATCATTTTACGTGGCCTACCACTTGGCTGAGTTGCTGTTGTTCCCAATCGCTTCCACTTTGTTATTATCGCACTGACCGTTGACTGTGGAACATTTAGGAGCGAGGAAATTTCACGACTGGACTTGTTGCACAGGTGGCATCCTATCACAGGACCACGCTGGAATTCACCGAGCTCCTGAGAGGAAACAGAAACAGTCTGAATGCCGAGGTGCTTGCTTTTATACACCTGTGGCCATGGAAGTGATTGGAACACCGGATTTCATGGCAATATAGCGTGTCTCTTTTTAAATGATTTACCTTCTGAGTCATAGTTGGTGATGAGAAGGATGGAGGACTACAGGACCAGATGAGAAGGATAGAGGACCACAGGACCAGATGAGAAGGATGGAGGACCACAGGACCAGATGAGAAGGATGGAGGACCACAGGACCAGATGAGAAGGATGGAGGACTACAGGACCAGATGAGAAGGATGGAGGACTACAGGACCAGATGAGAAGGATAGAGGACCACAGGACCAGATGAGAAGGATGGAGGACTACAGGACCAGATGAGAAGGATGGAGGACTACAGGGCCAGATGAGAAGGATGGAGGACTACAGGACCAGATGAGAAGGATGGAGGACTACAGGGCCAGATGAGAAGGATGGAGGACTACAGGACCAGATGAGAAGGATGGAGGACTACAGGACCAGCCATGACATGCTTGTCAAAAACTTGTCTTAATAACGCTCCAAATGCTAAAAGTTTTCCCAAAAAATTAAGTAATTTCTATATTAGACCTGTTATTTTATTATTATCTTCTCTTTTCAGGTAGCCATACAGATGCAAACGAATTTAAAGAATTTCTGTGTAAAGCCTATCCAAAACTCAGACGAGGGGGTGGATTTGAGTTGCTCAAAATCTCTGGAACAACACGCAGTCGCCACCTGATCCTCATCCCCTGTCCCAATGAGGGTTATCATGTAAGACACTTGAAAGATCCCCAAACCCAGATTGGTCATGCCACTCTTTTCATACGACCACTCCAAAGGAACCTGAATCTGGACCCTGTAAGTTTTTCACTTTTCAACTGGTGCAGACTGTGAATGACAGTCACATAGTTATTGCTTTTGTTGAATTTTTAAAATGATCTTGTTTGTAGGACAGTCCAGATTGCAGTAATGAGCCAATTGGACCACCTCAGAAATGTGTCGGGTGTGGAGAGGAGTTCCCTTTTTCACGCATAAAAGCTCATAGCGATGAATGCATGAGGTATGCTCTACAAAACTGCTTTACACTAGGTGTAAAGCATTTTGTGTGTGTGTGTGTGTGTGTGTGTGTGTGTGTGTGTGTGTGTGTGTGTGTGTGTGTTAAACAATTGTAACTATAGATGTCTTAGTGCAGGGCAAACATGACAAATCAGCACATCTAATGTTTCATTATTGTGGGCCCAAATATTAGTTATTTTGATGCCAAAAATCCCTCTGAAAAGCCATATTGTTCATACATTGTTGTGCATCCAAATGTGGAGGATATAGATCCTGGATATTGGTCTTGAGGGAAAGTTGAGTTTGAATGGAATTGATTAATTATATTTATATGGCCATCCTTTTGTACTTTTAAACTTTAGTTTTACTAGATTGCAGTGTTTTTGTGAGTGTGTTATGCAATATAAAATATACTAGCCAAACTAACAAAAATGACCTCTTTTTTACTCAAGACCATCACAGAGCAGTGGTGAGGTAGAGGTTGAGGTTGCCACAGAAAGTGCCAACTCCTCCCGAAGTGAAGGTAGATTTGTCAGCATGTTGACGAGACCACAGGTGAGGGAGACAACAAGGGCCAACAACTCAAACTACTCAGTGCCACCTCAGGGATGTGTGCCAGCTCCTGACATAGTTGATCTAGATCCCATTGAAGAGAGAGGCTTCCCTGGTTTGTTACGTAATTAAACATTACATCATTTATTTCAATAACTTGTTGCTCTCTGTATATTAATTGATCCAGTATTAATTTGAACATTTGAACAACTACTTTTAGATTGGCAAATTGCACCAAATCCTACAGAGGCAGCAAAGAGATTCAAAGAAATTAAGTCAAATTACGTTCTTTTTTCAACTTCATTTATGATTGATGATACAAAATCATTTCAGGCAATAAAATAAATGTTGACTTTCTTCTCTATTTTGGTAGCGTCTCCAAGCATCCTTGGGAAACTCCTGCAGTTCTGGATAGGGTGGAATGTGCTGCCCAGACACTTGGATGTTAACGTGGTGGAGAGCAACTTCCCCAGTTCTTCCACCTGCTTAAACTTCCAGGACATTACAAAGAGTCCTCTAACTTTGAAAGAGACATTCTTGCTGCTATTTGTAGCACTGACACTGGGTTTGGACTGGTCTAAGGACACATCAATATATCACTGTACACCTTAGTGTACATTTGTTGTCCAGCAACAAAATTTGGATTGCAGCATAAAAGCATTTGAAAGAGTGATATCAACTAGGGCCTAGTTCTGCCAGTGTGTGTAACACTGGTGCATTAAAAAGGTCTGCATGCTTGTGATGTGGTGAAGCATATTTGTTATTTGCTTCATGTCTATACCATTGTCTTTTAGGTTTAATCTCACTGTTCACAATTGTATTAAAGCTCAGGAGACTGTTACAGAGACAAAGTGAGTTGTTGCTGTTCTTTATTTGTGGTTTTGTTCTGAAACAGGATGCATGTTGCAGTTTCTCGAGCCTTCTGATTCAGAGACTTAAGTCTCCAATCACATGTGAAATTAATACTTCAAAACAAGTTATCTTGATAACTACAGGACAGTTTATCATACAAGGCTCTGTTACATAACCATAATGGTTTTCAATGTTTAAACTTAATGGTTCACAAAAAGTTCATTAATAGTAATAGACATAAATTGCTTATTGCAAAACGTTTGTTTGCAGTCATATTGTACAATGCAGCAAGTTTTATGACATCTGGTATAAAATAAAAATGCTGTCATTACCATTCTTTTTAAATCATTTTAGACACTTGAAACAAAGATATCAGAACTGCTAAACCATAATACCGGCTTCTTTATCAGAACTAGAGCAATATGGATTTACTGGAGCATTTCTGATAATAAGCTCACACTTTGTACATAGACATCTAACACATTGGACAGAGGGCAATCAGGGTCTGGTAGACTTCCAACTTCCTGGTCAGTCAGTGAGCGCTGCAGCTGAACTTCAGGGACCACAACACCAGGCTGATGGTGACCACACGGTCCGGTCCAGTCAACTCCAAACTCCGTGTCAACCTGCAATTGCAAGAGCTGAGGTTAAACGGTAGGATAAAGGGTCAATCAAAATCAAAGTCTTAAAGATTTTTATGGTCAATATGTCTACAGAACTGTAAGCCATATTAATTCATTTTACAGAACCTAGTTTGAAATATCACCTGTTTATCATCTTGGATTCTGTATCTATGCCCCAAAAACAGCTATGGCATTGGAAAGAGCTTGACTACAATTTCCAAGAGCCAATACATTAATTTTGAGAGCTAAGATGTAGCCTGTATTTATTTATACATTTATTTATTCATTTATTTATTTATTTATTTATACTTAAGTCATGTTTAGTCCTCCATAAATTCTTGCATGGCTATGTTCTAATTTTCTGCAGTGGAGCCAATGGTCCTGTGCTGCTTCTGCTTCATGGAGGAGGACACTCTGCACTCTCCTGGGCGGTGTTCACTGTGAGCATAATACCTCATAACGAATTAGAAACTCAGTGCATGTTCATAATAGAATATTTATGGAGCTGTTCTTTAATTTCAGCGTCTTTGCTATACGCTATTTGATTGATGAAATGGTTTCCATATGTGTCTTTGCAGGCAGTCATATGCAGCAGGATCATGGTAAATAAAGGTTCTAGTGACCTCACATACACCACCGCGCGGTGGCCGAGTGGTTAGAGCAGGTGCTTAAAGAATAAGTGCGCAATGCCCATGCGCAGGAGACTCTGGCCCGGTCTTCACCGGTTCGAATCCAGCTCGGATCAAACCAATGACGCAATCTGCATTGCTGCGTCATTGTAAGATGGATCTTTTTCCAGACGAGTGTCCCCGATGCAGCCTTTCTCGTCTTGGCTGCTCGCTTTACTTCACTAAGTCATTTTGCTTCGTATTAGTGGCATTTTGGAGTGGCGATGAAACCCTCCAACGTGTGAGGGGCTCAGCAGCCTCTCAGGAAGGAAATGAAACAAAAGAGAGCATTAGTAGGTGAGTAGTGCTTTACCAGAGGTAGGCCTATGTGCTACAGGCAAACAATCTTTGTGGCCGTCAAAGTTAGCTTCCAAATTATTATTAACAAGCTATTACTTTTGGAGAGTACAAATGAACGCAGGCAAGTTACAAGCTTTTAAGTTTCAAGCGCAAACTCACATAAAAACATCTCCATTCCACATTTCAAAGTAATTCACAGTCACCTCCTATGAAGAACCAAATTGAAGGAGTTCTAACAATGAGCACAATCTTCAGTGGGCAAATCATTTACATTAAGAGCATTTTCAAATCATAAGAAATGTTGTGTTGTAGTTTCATATCCAGTAGATGGCAGTGAAGCAGGATGATTTAGCGTGCTGTCTAACGTTACTTTTTATAGCTTCCACCATCCCAACGATGCTCTCTGCGTCTCCGCAGTTTGTTCAAAGGCCTGCTGAAGCCAACGCGTTAGCTAGCGGGAGTTAAGCTAGCTGTTGCTGCCATGGATGCCAGAGTTTTAGCACGTAGCTT
The DNA here is from genome assembly GCF_963514095.1 of Eutrigla gurnardus. NCBI lineage: Eukaryota > Metazoa > Chordata > Actinopteri > Perciformes > Triglidae > Eutrigla > Eutrigla gurnardus. The sequence goes on along the minus strand of NC_139938.1, from coordinate 3,185,982 downwards.
TGGAATGCAACCTAAGCATTATAACAATAATTATGTATTTTAGGTTAAACTATTTGATCCGTTATGTTAACCGACATGAGCTTAGATATGTCAGGAGCATTCATTACACGAAAAGCAGTGTCTGGAGATATTAATGTAAATTTAAGGGTGAGTGGTCTCCAAAGAGACAGGTCTAATGTTTGCGTCCTGTTTGGTGATGGTCAGGGTTCACCCTGGACTCGCCAGTCTATCACAGGGCTGACATGTAGAGACAGACAGGTAACCAGTCTATCACAGGGCTGACATGTAGAGACAGACAGGTAACCAGTCTATCACAGGGCTGACATGTATAGACAGACAGGTAACCAGTCTATCAAAGGGCTGACATGTATAGACAGACAGGTAACCAGTCTATCAAAGGGCTGACATGTAGAGACAGACAGGTAACCAGTCTATCAAAGGGCTGACATGTAGAGACAGACAGGTAACCAGTCTATCAAAGGGCTGACATGTAGAGACAGACAGGTAACCAGTCTATCACAGGGCCGACATGTAGAGACAGACAGGTAACCAGTCTATAATAATAGATATATAATAATAATATATTACTGAATTTCACAATTTATTGTTTGCATTACTTGTGTCCCATCATCAATCTTTAATCTGTATCTTCTTTAATCTATTTGGGACTCAATGTAGTAGCATTTGACCGTTTTAATTATCCTGTTGCAATATGAGATTGGTTTACACTTTTGCTCTTTTTTTCTATACAGACCTGGACGGAAGAGAGATTTCTCACCCCTGCCCTGGAGTCACTACTTTGAAACCATGGAAGATGTTGAGGTGGAAAATGAAAATGGCAAAGATATATCCTTCTTGTGTTTGTCAGAAAATATTTATATCATATTTGACACTTTTGGTGTGGAAATCACCCAGAGCATTCAAAGCCAACTAGGTCATTTCAGATTTAGCCTTTTCTTGAGACCAGTGTGCTGTCTAACTTCAGCTTAGTATAGAAAATTAGCACTTTATGCAATTCATGTGTATTGTATTTTGAGCAGCTAATTCTTGCACGGCTATGTTCTGAATTTCCTTGACTACCTTGAACATTTTCAGAATTTTCTGCAGTGGAGCCAATGGTCCTGTGCTGCTTCTGCTTCATGGAGGAGGACACTCTGCACTCTCCTGGGCGGTGTTCACTGTGAGCATAATACCTCATTACGAATTAGAAACTCAGTGCATGTTCATAACAGAATATTTATGGAGCTGTTCTTTAATTTCAGCGTCTTTGCTATACGCTATTTGATTGATTAAATGGTTTCCGTATGTGTCTTTGCAGGCAGTCATATGCAGCAGCATCAACTGCAGGGTGGTGGCTATGGACCTTCGAGCTCATGGTAAATAAAGGTTGTCACGGGAGACAACATGTAACTAGACATATTTTATTTACAGTTTAGGAAATTGAGATTGTGATGGAGATGTATTAGTTTGCTTAGTTATAATGGGAAATAGTCTACTTAATGAATTAAAAAAATAAAATGTTGATCACTGCATCCTCACGATTTTAGCTCACCATTTGCATTCTGTAATAACGTAATATGCCCTTAACATTGATCTATTTCTAGAACATATTGTAGTTTTGTGTTTATTTCACAGACACTGTTCTGTGCACAATCTCAGAACTGATTGGCTAGCTAGCTAGATTAACCTGCAGATATCCAGAGTCAAGACTTCCCTTTCTGTGTGTTGCTCATTGTTTACAGTCCGATTAGCAACTTGAGATGCGAGACTGGAGTTGGAGTTGAGAGATGACGTTTTCAACTGGATTGTTTCACAAGTAGCAAGTTAACAAGCTAATTTTAAACCAATAAAAAGTTAAAGCCTTGATTGCACTTCGGCCAGTGTGTTCCCCTTTTTGCTCTTCCCATGGATTGTTTACCTGCAATCATCCAAAGCCTGCCAATGTGATTAGTCACTGACTACAAACGGGAACCAGAACATTTCCTGTACCAAAAGGTTCTGCATATGAATGCAGGCACTTTTTTTTTTATAGAGATTATACATTGCATCTTCATTTCTTTGGTGGAACAAGTTGTAAAATGTGCTTCTCTCATTACCTATAGGTGACACAAAAGTGAAAAATCCTGATGATCTCTCTGCGGACACGATGGCCAAGTAAGTTGCTTTGTGTGCAGTTGATATAACATACGCACTCACTCTCCACAGCTTGGCCTTGAATCACAGAAAAATATGGGAAGCCTGAGGGGACAGTAATGATCCTGCAGGACAGCCGACAGAATCGAGTCACACACACAGTCAGCTTACGTCCGTGCAGCTTCCCACCTAAAGGCAGGGTATGTTTGGTGCATCCTTGTATGGTCTTGCTTTCACGGCTCAGTCCAGAAGGAAGAAAGTCATTTGAGAGTTGTATGGATTCTTGTGATGGTGTGCATTTAGATGAATGAGTTGATAAATATGCTTTTAAAATGAAAATGAAATGATTAGTCGTTATACACTCTGTCTGGAGGTCTCTGACTGTACACACAGAAACACTGACACATGACAGGAATGTAAAACGGTTATTCTTGCCTTTTCTTTCAAAAGGGACATTGGCAAAGTGGTGGAGGTGCTCTATGGGGAGAGCCCACCTCCCATCATGATTATTGGACACAGCATGGGTGGGGCCATTGCAGTTCACACTGCCGCTGCCAACCATATACCATCCCTGCTTGGCCTCTGTGTCATTGACGTTGTAGAAGGTAACTAACTGGAGACAGATATTTTTCTATTTATGACGCTTAATTTACATGATAAATGTTGGTAATTAAATCAAATGATCTCCGTATTAATCGGTGTATTCATGTCAAGTGATTGTTGTTTATTGCATTCAGGCACAGCGATGGATGCTTTGAACAGTATGCAGAATTTCCTCAGAAGTCGGCCAAAGACATTTAAATCTCTGGAGAATGCCATTGAGTGGAGGTAAACCTGCTTCGATGTATGATTGGACTAAAATATACTACTCTGCAATTTGGTTAATGGTAGCATATAGTGTCATACACATTATTTACTAAAACCGAAAAGAACCTCGCTGAAAGCATTTCCCCTGTGTTGCTTCTCCTTTGCCGTCAGTGTGAAGAGTGGCCAGATTCGAAACATGGAGTCAGCACGAGTGTCAATGGGAGGCCAGGTGAAAAAGTATGTCTTCTCTGCTTCTCATCTGTACGTTAAAGGAGAAATCCGGTAATTTTTGACCCCATTTCCGTTGTCCCCAGGGTCATCCCGACTTATTAGAAGCAAAAAACCAGACGACAAATTGACGTTGCCTAGTACCTGCCTGGCAGCCTTCCAGACTCGCTCCAATGCTAACCCATTGGGGCAACTTTACTAGCTGAAGCTATCGTTGCTATGTTGTAACATAGTCATACATATGGATATAACAGCTTCCTGGATTTATTACGGACAGGACGACTGCACTGCTCGGTCGTTTCTTCATGGATACAAAATCAAAACTACGAGGAAAACGTTTTCGTTTCTGCGGTGACTGGGAGGGACGACAGGCGCTCGGCTATCGACTGCTGATCTCGGGCTAGGCAACGTCAATTTTTGTCGGGTTTTTTGCTTCTAATAAGTCGGGATGACCCTGAGGACAGCGGAAATGGGGTCAAAAATGACCGGATTTCTCCTTTAAGGCGCCGTCTTCATCGACAGTCACTGAAAAATGACTAAATAGTAAACCAAATAAATCTACTGGACGCTAACCTGGCGGTGGTAAAACTTAGACACGTAACGTTAATAAATCCAAGCTTTCGGTGTCGTCTCTCCGGTGTTTCCTGCGCTGCTGTGCTGCTGTCAGTGCAGACGAACTGTGGTGCTGAACGGTCACAACTCGAAAAAAATAAGTGCAACTTTTAAATATTTTCTCTTATCTGGTCAAATTAAAGTGACATAAGGTTACGTACGCATCAACTATAGACTGTATAAAATATACAAGACAAAATTTCAAATTAAGAATAACTATTTCAGCTCTGACTAATGATTATCCTTCAAACTTCAAATATGAATGATCACGTTATTTTCCCGAGATTCTCAGCTGTAAGCAGTAAATAACTGTGAAAAGAAACATTTGACCGTTGGGATGCTTGAGCAAGCGTCATGACTCCCAGAATGCTTTGCTTTCACAGCAATACACTGTACAATCGTAATACAGTACTTCACCGTTAGAATTTCACTGTAAATTTCCAGGGAAGTCTTACAGTGTACTGTGTAATGTACAGAAAAAAAAAAATTCGTTATTATTTTTTCTATATTTATTTTTACAGCGTGACACCGTGAGTGAGAGCGCTGGAGAGGAAATAGAGATACGCTCAGCGCGCCATCTTGTGGGCGCGAGCTGTCCAGTTCATGGGAATGATGAAAGTTGTATTCACTGACCATCCGTGATGTGTCCCCCTCTGACCCCTGAACCGGAACTAACGCTCACCTAATTTAATAAATGTGAATAGAACGAAACATCATAAACTATTAGAAAGTAACCTTGTAACGACTTGGCTGTCATTAAAGACGTTTGAGAGGATGAGGTCCTGTATGTTTGTGTGACGTGCTGCTGCTGGTTCATAAGCACGCTGAGTCCAGGTAAGTTTCAATCATTTAATAACTTAAAATGATCACAGCTACTTCAGCGGCTAGATTACACACGCCTAAAGGATGGAAAACGTGCACTGGTGGCAATATGTAACAAAGCAACAAACTGAACAAATGCGGTCAACAAATATTACGGCTACCTACACTCCTCTCTCTCCTCCCCCAGTGCAGGTGATCCAGTTCCCTATATCTCCTACGGCAATCATCCCCCGTGCCCACGTGACCCAAGCCCTGTATATCACCGCGACAACCAGACCAAACAAATCAAAAGACAAATAATCCACCAGTGCCACAATATGGCTCCTACAAAGAGCAATATGTGACATTTTTAGGAGGTATGATAATATAGTGAAACATTTTCTCTGGGAAGGGAAAAAAGCATGAATCAAATTGAGTAAATGATGTGCCCCTTAGGGAGAAAGGGGGAATAGGGTTACCAGGTCCAAGATTGTACCTCTAGCATTCCAAATGTCAAAATTAGCCAAACACTGGAAAAGAGACGGGAGACACAGTCGACTGGATGGACAATGAGAAAAATGTGTGTTCTCTCTTTAATCCGATTGGCACTCTCTCCACAGGTAACGAGTCCAGCTCCATGTCCAACCCTTCAACACCTTTTGCTCTGTGATTCTCTGGGATGGCTTCCAGCACTCCAGGCCTGTTACTCAACCACCTTATGAGAGAAATCCACCCTTTGAACACAAAGAGACCAGATTCCCGTAAAGCAACACTGCTTCCTTCTCCGTGGCCACTGACACGAGGCAATCATCTCCATAAAAGCAGTGCAATAGTTTGTCCACCGTTTCCTCACTGTAGTGATGCCCATAGTCCATAGTTGGCACAACTGGGAGATGATGTCGCCGCAAACAAATGCACCTTCATCCTATGCTCAGCAGGTAGTTGCTCCATATCCCCGTTTGGCCACCAGAGGAACCTGAGGAGGTCTCTGTCGTCAGGAGGCACCTGTACCTGATGGAACATGGATTCAATGTGGGCCATGATCACAAGATCAGAGAGCTGGGAAGATCAGGGCCCTGTAGAAGTTGAGCATTCAATGATGTACCTTGATATCTTGCTCCACTGTCAAACACAATTTTGCCCATCACCACGGTCCAGCTCCTCTTTGGGCACCTTCTCAGCATAGCCTTTAGCCAACAGGTCATTTATAAAGGTGTTATACTCAGTATGAAATGTTGAGTCCTTCTGAAACCTTCTTTTCAGAAAACACAAACGCTGCTCAACAATTCTTTTGTTATTTGGCATATTGACATCAATGTTCCTTAAAGGCAATGAAATCTGGTAATGCCCCTCCACCTGTTTTGCTGAGTTGGTGACAAACTCCAAGAATCTTTGATCCTCTCTTGACATTGCAGGTTGTTCATCAATGCTGACAGTATCTCCACTGTTTCCTGTCAGTGGACCATTGACAGTCCAGCCCAACATTGATTCCTATAAGAAGCTCTATTCCTGCATCAATCTGAGGTAAGTGAATGTCTTTCAGATATGACCATTGTTTAATATCCCTTTCAGTCGGAATATTTCCTCTGTTCACAGGCATGGACTCTTGCGTGTAAGGTCTTGGCAGCTCGAGAAAATTGTCCCCCTCCAGTGCTGCAAACTCCAGTCCTGACACAATGTTGCTGCTTCCAACTTTCTCCTGGCCCATGGTTCGGAGGAGAATGCGGCCCTTCCTCCCTGTGAGGTGGAGCTTTTGCATTTAGCTCTCAGTGCAAAACACAGCAGTGCTCCCCTGATCCAAGAAAGCATAAGTGACAACAATTTTGGTTCCTTTATTAGATTTAACCTGTACTGGTACAATAGGCAGTTTGCAGTCCTGGTCTCCAGCCCCTGTTAGACCACTTGACATCAGTGCGTTATCAACACGCAGCTCTGGGCTCCTCTGCGTCCGCTCGGATTCTTTAACAGGTTCCTTGTGAAGTACAGTGGGATGTTTAAGGCTACACCTTGAGCAGGAAATCCTTTTGCGGCAATCTTTACTGATGTGCCCTGTACACAAGCATCCAAAACAGATGCCATTTTCCTTCAAGAAGCCTATTTTCCTCTCATGAGGCATTCTTCCCATCTGTACACTAACGTGTGTCCTCCTCCACAGCAGATGCATGCTCTCCTTCCCGTTTGGTCAATTTCCCTTTCTTTCCTTGCAGACAGATGTTTGTTCTCCAGAGGGCCTACAGTGGTAGCAAAACTGCTCCCCTTGTTTCCAGGACGAAACTGTGGCTTAGGTTTGTTTGTTCCTCTAATCATAGTTATTGGTTGAGAGTCTTGTATATTGCCGAACACAGGATCTGTCATAATTTTCACTTGCCTTTCAATGAAGTCAGCAATATCTGTGATTCTAGCTCTTCGGTCGTATCGTTCTTGCAACTCACATGTTTGGTTTCTCCATTTGTCTCTGAATTTGTAGGGCAGTTTTGGTTTTGTTCATATGAAGTTGTATTCATGTTTGTATTTGTTTCTGTTTGTTTTGGAATAAATTAATCTGCATTGACATTGAGTAACTGTTTAGCTTGTGCCTTTTCAAAATATGATTGACAAATATATGAGACAAATTAAATATGACTGGATTCAATTTAAAAGGAAATGCCCTGTTATCACTGACTAATTCCACTTCAGGGTTATAGTATACAACCCCGTAGTGTGACCCATTAAGTATCAAGACATTCTGATGTATAGTTTCAAAATAAAAGCCCATCAAAGTGTCAAATATGAGACATATTACACAGGATTTTGGGTTCAATTTAAAAGGAAACGTCCTGTTATCAAGGAACAATTCCACTTCAGAGTTATAGTATATGACCTGGTAGTGTGACCCATAAGTATCAAAACATTCTGATGTACAGTTTCAGAATAAAAGCCCGTGAAAATGTCAAATATGAAACAAATAATACCCACATTTATTACATTTGTTTGACGCCGCTGTACTTACTGAGCGTCTCGTTGATGCCTTTGCGCTGTGAGCGATCGCTTTCTTGTTGACTTTTTTTTATTGACAAATGTAACGACTTGCCTGTCATTAAAGTCGTTTGAGAGGATGAGGTCCTGTATGTTTGTGTGACGCGCTGCTGCTGGTTCATAAGCACGCTGAGTCCAGGTACTATTTTCCCCAAAACATTTAGGAACCGGTGATACAAGCATCTGTAAAAACTAACAAGCAAATGAAAAATAACAATTGGGAAGAATAAACAAGACAACAGGAAATATTCATATTATTCTTGTTTATTAGAGTAACCCCTGAGTTTGACAGAAAATAACATGTAAAACATTCAAATACTCAATCCCTTACCAACAAAAATATGTGGATGGTGTGTGTGTGTGTGTTTGAGAGTGTGTGTGTGTGTGTGTGTTTGAGAGTGAGTGTGTGTGTGTGTGTGTGTGTGTATCTGATGAGTGATGGGCTGAAAACATTTGTACTTTACGGACAGAGTAAATAGTACTGTGACTTCTCTGTTTCAAAAGGAAATAGCCTCCCCCATTACGCTTGGGGGTTCACAGAACCATGTTATTGAACAATACTGAGTGCTGGCCCAATAGCTTAAACATTAAACATGATGGGTGAAATTTGTTAACAAAATGAAATAAAAAAGAATAAAATACAGCCCCTACAAATAAAAAGACAGTTGTGAATGAGTGCAGGTCAGGGTAGTGAATGTCCAACTCACACAAAGTCCCACTCAAAATCCATGAGCATCCTCAAGAGTGTGCACACATGTCGGGGATGTCGCCTGTCCATTTTCCCACTCTTCTTGCTGGTCACTTTCCCCCGCCGTGCCTTTGTCCCTCTCTCTGGGTTGATCCCAACTTAGCTTCTACAAAGCATAGCAAGGTAAAACAAGAGACACAAAAAAGAATTAGGAAATCACTTGTAGCATACCGTAAATTCTCAAATAGTGGCCGGGGCCTTTATTTACCGCACATACAGAGGATAACAGGGCTTTATTTGAAGCAGGCTTATATTAGAGACGGGCATTTATTTCTAATTCCCTCTGTTCCATAAGTCTCCTGTATTTGCTCATATTTTAGTATGAAGCTTCCTTATTGTCTGATCTGCGTCCAGCTACTGTCAAATTTGTGTTACTTCATTATGCTGTTAATACAAACTCAAGAATTCCTGTATATGTTTCAAATTAAAAGCCCTGTAGCATTTCAATGGACAGAATCCATTCAATACATAACAAGGCTTTTATTGTGAAACAGGAACGTGTTGTGGATAATTCAGTGACTAAAATGTAGCTGTGGCAATGTGGCACTTCTACGGTGTTACAAAAATACAATTTGACTGGGACCTTTGACCTTCAGTGACTGAAATAGTACAATAACACTTTGCTCTAGAAGATTTATCTTTGGGCAGAATTGTGTGTCACTAAAAAATATATTTAATAATTTATATCTGAATTTGAATTGCTCCATCCATCGTCTACTGCTTATCCTGTATTCAGTTTATTGGAATTCAGTTCCAAACTAATAAATTAGTCAATTCAAATTAAAATATAAATGATTCAAATTCAGTTTGTAGTGACACATATTTCTGCCCATAGTAATCCAGAACAACAAAATGTTGAAAATAGGATGATTATATTGTGGAATTTATTAAATTAAAGTGATGGAAATACTAAATACATCAATCAGCTACCTACTCAGTTTGGGAGTCTGAGATTCAGAGTGGGGCCCTACTATACAGCAATACACATCTGACGCTAATGCCTCGATATCGGATTCAAACTTACCTCTGTATGAATTCAAGTGTGCAGGCAGCCTGATCCTGATATTGGAGGTTGAAGTTGGAGTAGCACGTGAAGACAACAGCAAGCCCCAAAACAAACGATGCTCCTTCACACACCAACTGACCCTCGATGCTTACATCTAACGCTGGTCACAAATCATTGGACCTGAAACACAATGAAAAAAGAGTTAGGCTGATTGTCACATTGACCATTTGATGTATTATCAGGTGGCCACTTGCTGCTATATTGTTTTCGTCCATTGCACTGCCTTTGATGTATGTGTTATAGAGGGTCAGTAGCATTCCACACCCAACAACGAGAATGCACATAGCGAGTGGGCCAAGCCGTCTCTTTGAGATTCAGGTTCAATAGAAATACTCTGCATATGTGCAGTAGTACAGTGTAAGTAAACATGTGGGACTTAGGGTTTACCTAGAATGATCAACAAGGGCTATGGCCAGGGCGAATGATGTCTTCACAGTCGCTGCTGTTGCTGACACCTATATAGGAGACAAAAACAGCATTGCAGTTCTAAGTTAATGTTAATATAATTAAACAATGTTTTAACTATGGTTGTCATCAATGTCATATTGAAAGAAATTATTTAAAAATTACACTGAGCTCCATTCATTGCATTTCAAGAATTTCTATGTCTTAATCTGGAATAAAATTGACTACATCATCTATACTGGCATCTGCCTACAAAGGCATATTAGTACCACATGCATGGCCGCAAAACTGACAACTGAACATTCTAGAAACACATGCTAGACTGCTGCCTCGTCTCCCTTGTTGGTATTAATATATTATGCAACCATACAATATTATTAAGCATCTGACGAAGCGCTAAGACAGTTAACGCCTTAGTTAGCAGTTAGCTAGCCTTTACATGTGCTGTGCTAGCATACGTGTTGGAAAAGTTGAGCTTAAGTTGAGAACTTGACTTACCATGGGGTACTCGTTTCCCTTCTTTGTCTTTTCGTCTGGTCTGGAGCTCAAAAATTAACTAAATAAATCCACTGGACGCTCCAATCTTGGCGGTGATAAAAAAAAAAAGTCGGGATGACCCTGAGGACAACGGAAATGGGGTCAAAAATGACCGGATTTCTCCTTTAAGGCGCCGTCTTCATCGACAGTCACTGAAAAATGACTAAATAGTCAACCAAATAAATCTACTGGACGCTAACCTGGCGGTGGTAAAACTTAGACACGTAACGTTAATAAATCCAAGCTTTCGGTGTCGTCTCTCCGGTGTTTCCTGCGCTGGAGGCTGCTGCTGCTGCTGCCGCGACGTCAGTGCAGACGAACTGTGGTGCTGAACGGTCACAACGCGAAAAAAACAAGTGCAACTTTTAAATATTTCCTCTTTATCTGGTCAAATTAAAGTGACATAAGGTTACGTACGCATCAACTATAGACTGTATAAAATATACAAGACAAAATTTCAAATTAAGAATGACTATTTCAGCTCTGACTAATGATTATCCTTCAAACTTCAAATATGAATGATCATGTTATTTTCCCGAGATTCTCAGCTGTAAGCAGTAAATAACTGTGAAAAGAAACATTTGACCGTTGGGATGCTTGAGTAGCCTACGGAAGCGCATTGCATTCACTGGATAAAAAAAAATTAGACGCCTTATCTCGTAATTAGGAGAAAATATCTCGTAATTATGAGAAAACATCTCGTAATTATGAGAAAAAATCTCGTAATTATGAGATCAGGATCTCGTAATTATGAGATCAGGAATCCCAACGTCTTGAGATGCGTGCGCAGTGTTGACATACTGATATTGAAACCATCCTCATTTCCAGAAACCTCAAAATTTCCCAGTATCTCAAGCCGAGAAGGTGGTAATAGCAGATAAACTGCGATAGCGCCATCATTGCCACTGAGAGAGGACTATCTTTTATCTTTTCTCATAATTACGAGATCCTGATCTCATAATTACGAGATCTTTTCTCGTAATTACGAGATAAGGCGTCTAATTTTTTTTTTATCCAGTGAATGCAATGCGCTTCCGTACTTGAGCAAGCGTCATGACTCCCAGAATGCTTTGCTTTCACAGCAATACACTGTACAATCGTAATTCAGTACTTCACCGTTAGAATTTCACTGTAAATTTCCAGGGAAGTCTTACAGTATACTGTGTAATGTACAGAAAAACAGCTATTCGTTATTATTTTTTCTATATTTATTTTTACAGCGTGACACCGTGAGTGAGAGCGGTGGAGAGGAAATACAGCTCCGCTCAGCAGGCCATCTTAAGAGCGTGGGCTGGCCAGTTCATGGGGAGTGATGAGAAATCAGTACACGGTCGATCCGTGATAGAACCATCTCTCTGACCCCTGAACTGGAACCAACGCTCACTAAAAGTGTCAATGCAACAAAACATTAAGGGGTGGGGGGGACTTTAATTAACGCTACACGAAGACGCTGTAGTCACGTAGCGTTATCTTCCCGCCAAAACTTGGGAAGCTTTTGTGCAGGTAAGATTTGGGTTGTGATGCTCTCTGTCTGTTGGTTAAGTTAGCATACCGGTAAGTTATTTTGTCTTAAACTGTATATAAACGTAACAATATCATTGCTAACACACTTCTGAATATTCACGTTTGTTTTGGTCGGTGAAAACCGCCGTTTGTTTTGTTAAATTTGACGGAGATTTTACCCTCATTTGCATATTTAACGACCTGCTGCAGCAGACAGAGAGCTCTGACAGCCTGTGTGTACCGACTGTGTCCCTCGCTGTCCCTATAGCGGACATCAGATGTATGGATGTAAGAATTACCAGACACGCACAGACATGCATGCACACACAGAGATAGACAGAGACAGACAGACAGATAGACAGACAGACACACACATAGAGATAGACAGACACATACACACAGGCCAAAATCCAAATCCAGAGGAGCTACAGGTAGACCTGCTGGAGAGAGCAACCATCCTTTTTAAACATTGAACCAGTCCGGCCCTCGACTTGTACCAAATTTTACATTTTGTCCCACAGTGTATTTGAGTTTGAAACCCTTGGTGTAGGGTAATGTAATGGTAGTTCAATGCAAATCAATGCAGGTAATTCTCTTTCACTATTTTCAGGTCACAACTCTAGGACTTGCTGGAGGTGCAACTGTGAAAGACACAGTTTGGGGCATCCTCAGACGAGCCATGATGAACGATCTGGCTCTGAAAATTACCTGGAGTGGTGGTAATCGAAAGCTGGCCTTTGACAGGCTTCAGCTAAAAGCTGTGGTAGTGGGTAAGTTTAATAACTATTAAAGTTTTAATGAAGCATTCCAAGGTTATAGTTGATTTAGTAAGTCTGTTTATGTTGTCTTTGTATATACTATCACTTTTAGCCGCTGTGAGAAGAAACCCCGCCTGCTCTTCAGCCACCGACGATGAAATTGCCAAATCAATTAATAAATGGTTTTACTGGGCTGGAGACAGAGACGGCGGGAGGAAGAAGTGCCAGGACCAAGCGAAGACCAAGCCAGGACCCAGCCAGAACCCAGCCAGGAGCACGCACACACACACACAGATAAACAGAGACGGACAGACAGACAGACAGACAGATAGGCAGGCAGACAGACAGACAGACAGACACACACACACACACAGAGATAGACAGAGACAGACAGACACACACACACACACACACACACACACACACAGATAGACAGAGACAGACAGACAGACAGACACACACACACTGTGTGCAGCCTGGACGGCTGTCTCCTCCAGACTGAGCGGCTTCCAATAATAGCCGATACTGAGCACACACACACACACAGTTGGGTTAGAACCTTCACACTATTGTGACTTGTATTGTTTTATGAAACAGTTGTTGTTATATGTTCTATATATTGGAGTTATCTCACATACGTTTTTTGATGTGATTTAATTTAAGTTTTTGACTTGCCTTGTCTTTTTCATGTTGTGATGTTGGGGATCTGAACAAATAAAACCAAAACTATAACGTGTTTATAAAGTTGTTATATTTAATTTTATTGTTATTGTCTGTTTTTGGCCTGCATTCTCTTTGTGTACCTGGCCATACAACTAATTAAAAAAAGAAGAAATGGTTTAAATCTTCGTATTTGTTTTTATAATACAGCAGTAAATAATTATGAAATGGGGAGGGGTGGGGGGTGTCAGGTTTATTTAGCTTTGGCTACTTTTTGGCTGGGTTGTGGGGATTTGGGGCTCTTCTGGGACGATTATGGCTGTATTTTGGAAGTCCACAATTAGTTTTGGGTGAGTTTTGGCCTCCTTTTGGTTTGATTTTGGCTTGCCTATTTTGGGCCATTTAGGGCCCGGAAGCCTGGCCATAATCTTGCCAAAATGACCAGCCAGATTTGGGCCAAAATGATGCCAAAAGGTTTTTGCTATCTGGGTTACCTTGTAACGACTTGCCTGTCATTAAAGTCGTTTGAGAGGAGGTCCTGTATGTTTGTGTGACGTGCTGCTGCTGGTTCAAAAGCACGCTGAGTCCAGGTAAGTTTCAATCATTTAATAACTTAAAACAATCACAGCTACTTCAGCGGCTCGATTACACACGCCTAAAGGATGGAAACGAGGTAACGAGTCCAGCTCCATGTCCAACCCTTCAACACCTTTTGCTCTGTGATTCTCTGGGATGGCTTCCAGCACTCCAGGCCTGTTACTCAACCACCTTATGAGAGAAATCCACCCTTCGAACACAAAGAGACCAGATTCCTGTAAAGGCGGGTCCACACCGCACCGACTGCCCGACTCGCGTCGGTAAATGAAGTCGGGCTACTTAATATGGCCGACTCGAATGGCGGATTACACATTTGAATCGGCTAAAATGAACGCCGACGTGGGCCGATTCGAGCGACCACACCAAGGAGACTCATGTCACGGATGCCGACTCTCTCAAAGACGCCGATTTTCGGTCCGGTGTGGACCCGCCTTAAAGCAACACTGCTTCCTTCTCCGTGGCCACTGACACGAGGCAATCATCTCCATAAAAGCAGTGCAATAGTTTGTCCACCGTTTCCTCACTGTAGTGATGCCATAGTCCATAGTCCTACCTGCTCAGAAGGTAGTTGCTCCATATCCCCGTTTGGCCACCAGAGGAACCTGAGGAGGTCTCTGTCGTCAGGAGGCACCTGTACCTGATGGAACATGGATTCAATGTGGGCCATGATCACAAGATCAGAGAGCTGGTAACATCAGGGCCCTGTAGAAGTTGAGCATTCAATGATGTACCTTGATATCTTGCTCCACAGTCAATGGTGTGGTATGTACCATACTTTCCCATCACCACGGTCCAGCTCCTCTTTGGGCACCTTCTCAGCATAGCCTTTAGCCAACAGGTCATTTATAAAGGTGTTATACTCGGTATGAAATGTTGAGTCCTTCTTAAACCTTCTTTTCAGAAAACACAAACGCTGCTCAACAATTCTTTTGTTATTTGGCATATTGACATCAATGTTCCTTAAAGGCAATGAAATCTGGTAATGCCCCTCCACCTGTTTTGCTGAGTTGGTGACAAACTCCAAGAATCTTTGATCCTCTCATGACATTGCAGGTTTTTCATCAATGCTGCCTTCAGGGAAGTCAATCTTAAACTGTTGCTGCCAGAGGTCATCCAGGTTCACGACTGAAACTCTGTTGACAGTTATTTGTGGATGCTCCCAGTTAACGGTATCTCCACTGTTTCCTGTCAGTGGACCTTTGACAGTCCAGCCCAGCATGGTACGGAGAGCATACGGTCCATCATTCACGCTACACACCACTTCCAGCGGTTCCAGTGCTTTAGGAACATTGGTTCCTATAAGAAGCTCTATTCCTGCATCAATCTGAGGTAAGTGAATGTCTTTCAGATATGACCATTGTTTAATATCCCTTTCAGTCGGAATGTTTCTGTTATATTCTCTGTTTACAGGCATGGACTCTTACGTATAAGCTCTTGGCAGCTCAAGAAAATTGTCCCCCTCCAGTGCTGCAAACTCCAGTCCTGACACAATGTTGCTGCTTCCAACTTTCTCCTGGCCCATGGTTCGGAGGTGAATGCGGCCCTTCCTCCCTGTGAGGTGGAGCTTTTGCATTAAGCTCTCAGTGCAAAACACAGCAGTGCTCCCCTGATCCAAGAAAGCATAAGTGACAACAATTTTGGTTCCTTTATTAGATTTAACCTGTACTGGTACAATAGGCAGTTTGCAGTCCTGGGGCCTCATGTATCAATGTTGCGTACGCACAAAAACATGGCGTACGTAATTTTCCACACCAACGTTCAGATGTATCAAAAGTGAAATGAGCGTGGAAATGTGCGGTGTCCCACGGCAGCTTCACGGCTGGCGTACGCACGTTTCTACAGCTATTGTTCCTTTGGCGACACTCTGAGGTGATGCTGGGAAACTGTTAATTATGTGAAAACAATTAGTCCTCAGAGTAATGTGCACATCAGAGACACATTAATGGACAATTAACACACACGTGTTTGCAATCATATGGATGAATATAAAAGCATGCACAAAGTGATGAAAAAATGGCATTAACAATGGCAGCCTTGGCCTTGTTAGCTGGCTGGCTGCAACAGTTAGAAGACATCGCAAACGGTAACATCAGACGTGAGAGGGTGTTTAGAGAACGGGAGGATATGTTAGCAAATGACGACAACTGGCTCATGAGTCGTTTAAGGTTGCCGAGGCCAGTGTTACTGGAGCTGTGCGCAGAGCTGCGGCCGGCCCTAGAAAGAAACACAGCCAGGAGCCAGGGGTTGTCCGTGCCCACACAGGTGCTGACCACTCTGGGGTTTCGTTTCTGGCAACAGGAGCCTTCCAGAGGGAACTGGCCGATCGGTCAGGAGTGTGCCAGTCCACTCTGAGCCGAGCCATGCCAGCTGTGTGGGACGGGATCATAAGAATGTCATCCAGGTACATCAAATTCCCATACAATGCTGTTGAACAGGCCAACATTAAAGCGCAATTTGCAGCAAGAGCCGGTTTCCCTAATGTAATCAGAGCTATTGACTGCACACATGTTGCTTTAAAAGCGCCATCACAGGATGAATTTGTTTTTGTCAACAGGAAACATTTTCATTCAATAAATGTTCAAATAATATGTGATGCGCAAATGCAGCTCACCAACATCGTGGCAAGGTGGCCTGGTTCAACGCATGACTCGTTCATTCTTACTAATAGCATGGTTGGTAACAGGCTGGAGGCTGGCACGGTGCGCGATGGGTGGCTTCTCGTGAGTTAATGTATCCGTTTAATTGCGCCCCGAATGTAAACCAGCACGATGCCCATTTGGGCACGTGCATTCAAATATGTGCATTTGTTTTTCCCTGGTGAAAATAGAGCTGCAGAGCTATCTAACAAGCCCTTTATTGTCTCCTTGTGTTCAGTATTTGTGTCGATAAACGCGTGCGTAAAGTTGGAAATGTCACACTGCAGTAGCCACGGCGCACTTCTGCAGTCATTAATATATATAATAATATAATATATAATATATTAATATCCTCCTGTCCCCCCGCCCGTTGCGGTCACGCTTCGGCGGTGGGCCGAAATCCTCCGCTTCACCTCCACCTTCACGTCGGACCATTTCTTTTTTATTTCAGGGAGTGTGCGCTGCTCCGACCCCACAGTATTCACTGCCTCACACACACGCTCCCACTCACATTTCTTTTTTTTGTGTTTATGCCTGATGAGAGGCTACCAAATAATACTGGTCTTTGAGTCTCGACTTCGTTTAAGAGCGTTTCCAGCTCAGACTCGGTGAAGTTGCGCTTCTTCCCTTTTTCATTTTGTAGATCTGATGGTGCAGAGAGGGGAATCCCCGGTGCAGGCCCTATTTAAATGCATTTGCATATTTAAATGCAGGCGTGGACAGGGAGGAGTTTAGCACTTCCACATGTGCGCTTAATTCCACGTTGATTGGGATGTACAAAGGAAAAGTGCTTGGATCCATGTGTACGCACACTTTGATACATCTGATTTTTTGTGTGCGTACGACCGTTTCTGGATTCTAGCGTACGCCATTTTTCAGTAGGAAATCCACGCAATTCTTAGTACATGAGGCCCCTGGTCTCCAGCCCCTGTTAGACCACTTGACATCAGTGCGTTATCAACACGCAGCTCTGGGCTCCTCTGCGTCCGCTCGGAATCTTTAACGGGTTCCTTGTGAAGTACAGTGGGATGTTTAAGGCTACACCTTGAGCAGGAAATCCTTTTACGGCAATCTTTACTGATGTGCCCTGTACACAAGCATCCAACACAGATGCCATTTTCCTTCAAGAAGCCTGTTTTCCTCTCATGAGGCATTCTTCCCGTAGGAGAAAGGAGGAATAGGGTTACCAGGTCCAAGATTGTACCTCTTAGCATTCCAAATGTTAAAATTAGCCAAACACTGGAAAAGAGACGGGAGACACAGCTGACTGGATGGACAATGAGAAAAATGTGTGTTCTCTCTTTAATCCGATTGAGAGACTGTCTCAACGGTCAACACAACAAATCCAATTCTTGTTCACTTTGGGGATGCATGGACCAAAATACATGCAGTGGTCTGCATGGTCAACTCAAGTCCATCTGCAGAGGAATCTGTAATAGTGGGTTCTAAAATCCTCCCTTCGTCAGTCCACTTGCTTTACAGTGTGAGAGGTTTCTGTGACATACATTAACCTATAAACAGTGTTACACTTGTACATTCACAACAGATGAAAAGATTCCTACACACAGACCGTTGCATATCCTGTAAGTTGTTTTATGAACCCACAGCCTGATGTTATGGAATCAAAATAAACAGCCATTTCTCAAATCAAGCCAAATATACATGTAACCGGGTGGTAAAACCCGACATGTTTGTGTTTTCACTTTGGTTGTTAAATACCTGAGAAATGTAAAGTTTATTTCATATGTCATTTGTTGATTTATTTTGATTGTGCCATTTCTATTTGTTAAAACTGTGAAGGAGATTGTAAATGTTTCGCCACAGTCAGTTCTTAAATATGGTCACTAGAGGGCAGCATTTAGCCTGGGGATTTGTTACTGCGCAAAGTGCATTATGGGTTTTGTTTTGATGCCTGTGGACCACGGAGAGATTTCAGCCAGGAAGGACGGTGATGTGATGCCATTGTGTGAGGAAGGAGGTAAAAAACGAACAAATTGTGTTACATATCGGTGTATAAAACCCTTAAATAAAGGTACTGTTGATATTTGTAACCGATGATTGTATTTACTGTTGATCTCTGCGGATTTTGGGCACGAGTCGCCGATGCACTAATGTTCAATGACATCAGCATGCTAGCTAGTGTAACGCCGTGCGGTGTGATGTTGAGTTTGAATGTGAGCAATGCTGTTTTAACTACAGTTATTTTGTTTAGAGAAAAAGACTAAAGACTGGTGAAATCTATGGTGAAAGGTCCACGTGGCACTAAAAGTTCAAGATGTAAGTGCTTTGAATTCATTAAGTGACATTTTGACATTATCTGAGGTTTGTGATTTTGTAATGTATGTGTAACTGATTGCGTCCTCCATTTGCAGTCGTGGCCACTGTCGTATTTTATCACGTTTTATTGTACTTTATTTTACCACATTTTATTGTATTTTATTTTAAACAACACCCTCTGTCAAGATGTGGAAAATGGTGTTCAACAAATAAAACTAAGGCTACAAAAACCCCAGAAGTAATTGTGTCCTGTGTGGCATCAAATTCCACGGGCTACATAATTTTGGTACCAGGAGTGGGGTGTAGCTAGAACATTTATAATTTTGAAATTGGCAACAGAGTGGTTAATCTTTATTTGATAAAATACGGTGGTGGTGAAGATATCCGATCCAGTGGTGTTTGAGTCGGTGAGGCCAGCGGTGGAGGTGTTGAGCAGCGAGAGACGTCCTGAGGCGCTCCAAGGTGTGCTGCTGATCCCTAGTGGGGGATGACTCATCTATACCAAATTGTCTATGCAGAGGATCTCCAACACAATCTTCAGCGGCAAAGAGCAACATTCAGCCCGGGCTCCAAGTGAAAGACTTCACTACTGTCTTCACAGTATCCTTAACCCATATTTTGGACTTGAGTGTTTTGCATTCCTACTGAACTGTTTAAAAGTTAACATTTCATCATGTCAAGTGAGTCAGATGATGATGGTGCTGTTGGGTATACAAATGACCAGTCAAACCCGGTTGCGGGCACAAGTAGTGATGCTACAGAAGAAATGCAGAGTCAATTGCAAGAGCTCACTAGATTGAAAGATGAGCTTACCAGGTTAAATGACCAAACAAGGGCTCAGAGGGAAAATAGTAACCTTGCACCCACACTTCATACATCTATGTCCCACGAGAACGTCAGATCCAAGCATTTAGTGGGGAGGGTGGTGCAGATGCGAGATCTGTGGAAGACTTAATTGAAGAGGTTGAAAGGGTTTTAAGGTCCAGAGAGCAGACACCAGCAGAACAGTGCGACTACATACTATCTCTTCTACGTGGTCCGGCTTTAGAAGAAGTTGTGCATGAGGGGCCAGTCTGTGGGCCCTAGGGATTTATACTCTTATTTGAGAAATGCTTTTGGGGAGAAGCGCAGCACCACACAGCTTTTGCAGACCTTTTACAACCGTAAACAAGCTGATGGGGAAGACCTCCGTGATTACTCACATGCACTGTCCCATATCTTGAGCTCTGTAATAAAGCAGTCCGCAGGGTCAATTAGAGCTGTGCGATATTACGATATATATCGTAGTACGATATAAAAATGTCTACCGTAGGATATAACCCTCTGTCGTTTATATCGTAATTTTAACGTGTAGGCTACTTGTTTAGCACTGTTGCTACACGCATTTCCACTGCATGCGTCTCCGCTGCGTAGCGTCTCCGCCACGGAGATGGAGGACAGCAGGTCCCATAGGCCCAGAGTTGTAAAGAGCAGCCATGATAAGTCAGAGTTTTCAGGAACACAGAGCTCTACTATTAAAACAAACTCAAATGCCCAATGTACGGTACTGGATGATGTTCAACGAACAGTAGCCAATCAGGAAAAGCAACTGGCAGAGTTAGCCAAAACACTTGCTTAGCTGACTAGCGCTTTAAGTGAACTGAGTAGACGGAGCACTCAACCCACATTTCAAGAGCCTCAGCATCAAGCTAGATCCCAGCCTAAGTTCACATCAGATGGTCAGCCTATCTGTTTCAAGTGTAGAGGCGTGGGCCACATTGCAAGAAAATGCCCACAGGCCAGAAGGGGCCAAGAAGTTAATGTAACTGATCCTACCGTAGCACAGGAAAACTACTACCCTCGGTTGTCATGAGCCAAACAACTCGAGGGGAAGCAGTGGGCTCATCAAAAGACATAACGGAGAGAAGTAAAATCTTAGAGAATGCAGTTGGGGAATGCAAAACTGTTGAGGTGAAACTCCGGGGTGTTACAGTATCATGCCTGCTTGACACAGGTAGCCAGGTTAGGACCATTTCAGAGGGTTTCTTCAGAGAACGCTTGGCAGTAGAGGGTGAAGATTTGCATCCTGCCTTCGAGTGGTTAAAGATAACTGCAGCAAATGGATTAGAAATACCCTATATAGGCTATGTGGAGTTTGATGTAGAAGCCATGGGTTTGACTATCCCAGAGCGAGGGTTTCTTATAGTCAAAGATTCTGCACACTCTTCCTCTGTTCCAGGTCTCATTGGGATGAACGTCGTCAAAAAATGCAGAGAGTTAGTACACACAGAGTTTGACATTACACGGCAGAGTGGACTCGACTCACACTGGAGGGAGGCTTTTCATCGCCTTCATGCTGTAAATGTTGCAGACAGGCTTTCATTTGCTAGGGTGGCTGGTAAGGATGTAGTCCATGTACCTGCTTCATCTGCTGCTACAGTCATGGCTAGGGGACTTAGAACTGTGGGTGGGGATGTTCCTTTGTTGTTGTTGGAGCCTGTGAGTACAGCTGTGCCCGAAGGTTTGGTTGTTGTGCCTACTTTGGTTTCTTCTGAGAGACACATTTTCCCTGTGCAAGTCATGAACCTGTCTGATGAAGATATCTGGCTGAGGCCAAGGACAAGGTTAGGAATTTTGACTCATGTGGATAGTGTGAAAAGTGATGAGCTTTGCGAAGTGCAGTTTAGAAGAATCTCAGCTGACACTGAACAAATTAGTATTGACAAATGCCCTGAAACATCAGCAGATGTACAGTCCATCCTCACTGAGCTAAATGTAGGTGGTAGCCCAGAACAGCAAGCACAGTTGGCTTTGTTGTTGGAGCAGTACTCTTTTGTGTTTGCAAAAGAGGATGATGACTTGGGTTACACTGATAAAGTACAACATGAGGTCCATCTTACAGATGACATACCTGTGACACAGCCGTACAGACGCATCCCACCAACACAGTACAGTGAAGTCAGGGAACATATTGGCAAGCTGTTAAAGAAAGGGGTCATCCAAGAAAGCACCAGTGCTTATGCTTCGCCGATAGTACTTGCGAGAAAGGCAGATGGCAGTCTGAGACTATGTGTCGATTACCGAAAACTCAACTCAAAGACAAGACGTGATGCATTTCCTCTTCCGAGGATAGATGAGTTTTGATTCACTGAGGGGTTCCAAGTTCTTTACAACCATCCATCTGGCGAGTGGATACCATCAGGTGGCCATGCATGAGAGAGATAGGGCTAAGACAGCATTCACTACACCATTTGGCCTTTATGAGTATGTGAGGATGCCCTTTGGCGTTTGTAATGGGCCAGCTACTTTTCAGAGACTTATGCAGGTTACTATGAATGACCTAATTTTTCAGATACTCCTGGTTTATCTCGATGACATTTTCTTTTTTTCTGAGACATTTGAGCAGCATCTGGAAAGACTTGAGACAGTGTCGAAGAGACTAGCAGAGACAGGTCTTAAGGTGAAACCACAGAAGTGTGCTTTTTTACAGCAGTCAGTGAAGTTTTTGGGACATCAGGTGTCAGCAGCAGGTGTGGGGACTGACTCCTCCAAGGTCTCTGCTGTTAAGGACTGGAAGGTTCCAACAACTGTAAAAGAGATGCAGTCATTTCTCGGGTTCTGTAGTTACTACAGGAGATTCTTTCAAGGTTTCTCACAAGTTGCTGGACCACTGCATGACTTAGTCAACAAATGTTCAGGTGTGAATCTTCTTTTGAGCAGTTAAAGGAAAAACTTACTTCAGCTCCCATTTTGGGTTTTGCTGATTTCACACAACCCTTTGTAGTTGAGACAGATGCTAGCCAGCATGGATTAGGCGCAGTGTTATGTCAACAGCAGGGAGACACCAAACGAGTCATAGCATATGCTAGCCGCCGACTACGTAAGGCTGAGAGAAATGACCGGAATTATAGTAGCATGAAGTTAGAGCTACTTGCCTTGAAATGGGCAGTTGCGGAAAAATTCCGGGGCTACTTGCTGGGTGCGAAGTTTGTTGTCCTGACTGACAATAACCCTCTCTGTCACCTAAAGACAGCCAAGTTAGGTGCAATAGAGCAGAGGTGGGTAGCACAACTGACGGTTATTCATGATCCGCGTCATGGTGAGGTGTGGCAGTTACTTGTGCCTAGTTGTTTGAAAGATCAAGTCCTGGGGAACGTACATAACAATATGGGACATCAAGGCATAGAGCGCACTATAAACTTGTTAAGAGAGAGGTGTTTCTGGGTAGGGCTATGTGTGGATGTTGAAAACTGGGTTAAAAACTGTGAGCGGTGCATTCTTACCAAGATGCCCCAGCCAAAAATCCATGCTCCTGTTCAAGCCTTCCTGGCCTCTCGACCACTAGAAGTAGTGGCGGTTGATTTTACAGTGTTGGAGCCAGCCTCAGATGGCCACGAAAATGTCCTGGTTGTGACAGATGTGTTCACCAAGTTCACCCAAGCATATCCGACCAAAGATCAGAAAGCTGACACAACAGCTTAAGTTTTGCTGAGGGAGTGGTTCATGAAGTATGGGGTTCCTGAGAGACTACACTCAGACCAAGGCAGGAATTTTGAAAGTGAAGTTATAGCAGAACTTTGCAGACTCTATGGGGTTAAAAAGACATGAACAACTCCTTACAGGCCACAAGGAAACGCTCAGTGCGAAAGATACAACCGAACACTTCATGATTTGCTTAGGACACTTCCACCAGAGAAAAAGAGGCGTTGGCCAGAGCATCTTCCTGAACTAGTATATGCCTATAATGTCACTCCTCATTCCTCCACAGGGTACTCACCCTATTTTCTGCTTTTTGGGGTGCAGCCACATCTTCCAGTAGATGCATTACTAGGGCGTGAGTGTGTGTCAGACAGAAAACAGGACTGGTTGACTGTTCATCAGGAAAGACTTAGACAGGCACATGAGAGAGCCCGAGTGTACTCAGAGCAGAAGGCAGCAGAGAGAATCACCATAAAAAATGAGAAAGTGTATTGTCCCCAGGTCGACATTGGTCAGTTGGTTTTTGTGCGTCACAGACCGTTAGGTAGACACAAGATTCAAGACGCATGGAGTCCAATAGTCTACAAGGTAGTTGACATCCTGGGTACCACACACACAGTTGAACCTGTTGAGGGAGGTCCTATTAAGATGATTCATAGGTCAGAGTTGCGACCATGTCCCAGACCAGTCCCTAAGCCCAGAACTAGAACTAGGTTACAGACCAGAGCACAGCCTGTAGCCGAGGACTTGCCAGAGTCACCGGGGCCTGATTTTGTTGTTGTTGAAGAAGTCTTTCCTTCTCAGATTGTGCAACCACCAAATATTTTTCAGGGAGCAGAAGGAGTCGATGTATCAGAGACGGCACCTTTAGGTGAGAGTGATAGAGTGGGAAGTTATCCAGATGTGAGAGGTGTTGACATAGAAACAGAACATGTGACCAGTGATGTGCATCCAAGTATCAGTGACAGTGATTTTCAAATCACCAAAAACAGGGACGAGCATACACTACCAGTCATTGCAGGTGGGGTGGGAAGAAAAGCCGGTACACCTACACCTGCTGTTAGGAAAAGCAAGCGGGCGACAGCTGGGTCTCATCCTAACCCAATTCACCTGCCAAAATCAGCTTGTAATGCTGTAGCGGTCAGCACAGACATGGTCTCTCAGGTTTTAACAAGCCTGGGTACTGCTCTCTTTGAGAAGGCATTACAGGGAGCGTTTGAAACAGTTCAAGTGTTATAGTCACCGAGGGCGTTGACTTGCTGCAGGGGAGTATGTAACCGGGTGGTAAAACCCGGCATGTTTGTGTTTTCACTTTGGTTGTTAAATACCTGAGAAATGTACATTTATTTCATATGTCATTTGTTGATTTATTTTGATTGTGCCATTTCTATTTGTTAAAGCTGTGAAGGAGATTGTAAACTTGACTTGTTTCGCCACAGTCAGTTCTTAAATATGGTCACTAGAGGGCAGCATTTAGCCTGGGGATTTGTTACTGCGCAAAGGGCATTATGGGTTTTGTTTTGATGCGTGTGGACCACGGAGAGATTTCAGCCAGGAAGGACGGTGATGTGATGCCATTGTGTGAGGAAGGAGGTAAAAAACGAACAAATTGTGTTACATATCGGTGTATAAAACCCTTAAATAAAGGTACCTGTTGATATTTGTAACCGATGATTGTATTTACTGTTGATCTCTGCGGATTTTGGGCACGAGTCGCCGATGCACTAATGTTCAATGACATAAGCATGCTAGCTAGTGTAACGCCGTGCGGTGTGATGTTGAGTTTGAATGTGAGCAATGCTGTTTTAACTACAGTTATTTTGTTTAGAGAAAAAGACTAAAGACTGGTGAAATCTATGGTGAAAGGTCCACGTGGCACTAAAAGTTCAAGATGTAAGTGCTTTGAATTCATTAAGTGACATTTTGACATTATCTGAGGTTTGTGATTTTGTAATGTATGTGTAACTGATTGCGTCCTCCATTTGCAGTCGTGGCCACTGTCGTATTTTATCACGTTTTATTGTACTTTATTTTACCACATTTTATTGTATTTTATTTTAAACAACACCCTCTGTCAAGATGTGGAAAATGGTGTTCAACAAATAAAACTAAGGCTACAAAAACCCCAGAAGTAATTGTGTCCTGTGTGGCATCAAATTCCACGGGCTACATACAGCACAGACCTCTTTTGCCAGATAGTCTGATTTCCCTAATGAGTACTATGTCATTGTGACATCCCAGGAATTGGTTGAGACGGGCAGAAAATTAGTCCCCTATAAATTCACAAAGAATGAAATGCGCCGAATTATGTGTTGACATTTAATAAATTGCAAAACGTAGGTGATAGTAGCTTCTAATAACAGACGATGCAATAACATTATTATTTCTTTTGTCATTTGCTTATCGCAGGATATCCTTGAATGGCAAACATCCCGTCAGTTCTTTTATTGGCGCCTGCGGCGCCTGCTGCTGGAGGACACGGTGAAGAGCAAGATCCAAGCAGCCAACAGCGAGCTGACAGACGGCCAGATCCAGGCGATGCTGCTCCGCTGGTTTGTGGAGGCCGTTAAGGTAAAACCCACCGCTTACTTATCGGCTTCGTTTTACAGTCGCTCAATATTCACTGACTTGTGAATATGTGAACTGGACTTTGTATTGAACTCAACATGAATTATTTAAAGCAGCATACCTACATGATGAGTGTATTGATGATGATACTATTTATTCAGCTTGCACCGATTCTTTATATCTACTTAATTTGAGTGATCAGTTTGTGGTTCTGTAGAGTTTTAAAAGGGTAAATAATTACCATATAATTACTCCAAACATCTTCTACAATAAAATCCAAATCGAAGTAAAGCTAAGAGATTGAATATGCCCCCCCCCCCCCCCCCCCCCCCCCCCCACTCACTTTCACACCAAAACAAAAGACTGTGATAAAGCATGAGCAGCACATTTTTAAAAATGTATTTTTAGATCCACACAGTTGAAGTATCTCCTCATATCCAAAGACATCATGTCCAGCCTTCTGTGAGAGACTTTGATTATAGTTCAGAATTAGCCATTTAATGCTGGCAGCAATCCGTCATTTCAGGGGAGTGTGTCGATGCTCAAGTAAACACCCTCTTAGCCCCTGGGAATGATTACAGACGCCTTTTCTTTTTATCCTGAAACCCCTATCCCGTCCCCTCAAGGTGCACCAGATAAAGAAATAGTAAGCAGTCCTATTAAATCATGGTGATGGAATAAAGATGGTCTGATAGCTGGTAGTTAATGAAAATAAACATCCCTCAGAGATTTTTTTATTTTTATTTAACCTTTATTTATCCAGGAAAGGATCCATTGAGATTTGACAATCTCTTTTCCAAGGATGTCCTGGTCAGGAAGCATTACAAAACAATCAGACCAAACAGGCGAGAAAATACATAGCAAGTGTGATGGGAGTTTTTCATTTAGTAGTTCATTATAGTATAATTAGTAGTTTGAGTAGTTTTAACTCATACTATTCCATGTGTGTCATGAGGTAACCTGTATTCTGCACTTATGTCATGTCATGTGTTACATGAGTTGTAAAATGCATCTTGTGACACCAGCACAGCTGGCAAGTCAATATGGATCTATGGACACTGATGAGTGGTTCAAACACCACATTCTGGACAAAGTTCTCCGTCTACACAAACAACGAACAATGCTTCTCTGATGACACATCACAAACATCTGTATAAAAAGCCCTTCTCAAGACTGAAGAATTGGTCAGACTCTTAAGGAGTCTGCCCCTATCTGGCCAGATAGTTTGCTCTGAAGCTGTATGTCGGTGATGCGGTCCGCTTGGACACCCTGTTTGCGAGGGCTTTGACTTATTCGACTTTGTCTGTTTACAGTCTGTCTGTAGCGACTGCTAGCCTGTTTTGGACTCTTTATAGAATAAATGACTAAAAGCGCTGTTAGGAGTTGTATTCTTATTTCTCATCAGGTGATCATAAACTGATTTCCACCACAGCAAGAGCAAGGTAGCAAAGAAATAATGATAATTTATACAATAAAAGAGACCCCAAAAGTGCAATACAATTTGAAAGCTAAGAGTCACAGGAACAACTGGTGATTAAATGTTCAGAGAGACATTTTTTAAAGCCAGAAAGAGGGATGAGAGTTCCAATCCTCATCTTGACTTGCAGGTCATTCCAAGACCAAGGCCCAAAGTAGGAGAGGGTCCTCATCCCTAACTCTGTCCTCATTAAGGGAACCTTGAATCGCAACCAGCTATTAGCTCTAAGATCATGTGTAATTTGAACAGCAGTAAACTTTGAGCAGAGGTATGGAGGCAGTTTGCCTTAAATAGCCTTATATATAAGAATATACCAGTGCTGTAACCTCCGGGTGTTAAGGGGGGAAAAACCAGCGAGTGTGTATAAAGTGCAATGGTGAGTCCTGTAAGCAGAACCTGTTATGTACCTCAAGGCAGTATGGTAAATGGGATCCAGTTTGGCTAGGGTGGACGGGCAGGCAAATCTATAGATGGCATCGCCAAAGCCAAGCTGTGATAGAAATAAACTGGTGACTAAACGCTTAAGGGCAACAGTAGAAAAGCACGATTTGGATCTGTATAAGAAGCTCACTAAGAATTTGAGCTTTATTTTTAAGTAGGAGATGTGATGTTTGAAGTTGTGATCCTTATCTAGCCAGATGCCCAGATATTTATATTTGTCTACAGCCTCTATGACGGTGCTATCCAATGCCTTAAATGGAGGTAGGGTGGTTGTGAGATTATGGTTTAAGAACATGATTTTGGTTTTGTTAGCATTGAGGACTAACTTGGCATCAAGGAGAGCATGCTGCAGGAGGGTAAAATCAGTCTGCAGGTTAGTGTATGCCGTTTCAAAAGAGGAAGCGGAGGTGTATAAAACTGTGTCGTCAGCATTGGTAAGAGGAAAACCTCAGGTGATCACGAATATTATTTATATAGAGTAGAAAGAGTAAGGGCCCTAAGATTGACCCTTGAGGGACCCCTTTGTTCAGAGTGACGGGGTCGGATATAACTGTACCGAACTGGACTGACTGAACACGGTCTGTTAGATAGCTTTTAATCCACTTACCCACGTTTTCACTGAAGCCAATTTTCTGAGTGATTTTAAGAAGATGACAGTGATCAACCTTAAGTGCGGGGTTCCCCAGGGGTCAATTTTAGGCCCAACCCTTTTTAATCTCTACATGCTTCCCCTGGGTGATGTCATCAGGAGGCACGGCATCAGCTTCCACAGCTATGCTGACGATACACAACTGTACATCGCTGTGTCTCCTGATGACACAGGGCCTTTAGATGCCCTTTTTAATTCCATTTTAGATATCCAGTCATGGATGGCAGCAAACTTTCTACAACTCAACCAGGACAAAACAGAGGTTTTAGTCATAGGTCCTGAAGGCCAGAGAGAGAAACTTTTACCAAAATTAAATAATTTTAAATCATCGAAATCTCTGAGAAACCTGGGCGTGATTTTAGACTCTGAGCTCAGTTTTATTCCACACATTAAAAATGTAACAAAGGTAGGTTTCTACCACCTGAAGAATATAGCCAGAGTCCGCCCGTTTCTCTCACAGGCCAGTACAGAGGTGCTGATGCATGCTTTTATTTCCAGTCGTCTAGACTATTGTAATGCCCTGCTCTCTGGTCTTCCTAAAAAGAGCATCCATACTCTCCAACTGCTGCAAAACTCAGCCGCACGCGTGCTGACGAGGACCAGAGGGCGGGAGCACATTACACCAGTTTTAAAGTCGCTGCATTGGCTCCCTGTCCGCTTCAGGATCGATTTTAAGATTCTTTTACTTGTTTTTAAATGTCTTAATGGTCTTGGGCCCTCTTATTTATCTGACCTACTCCTATTATATCAACCCTCACGGACCCTGAGGTCCTCTGGCACCGGCCTTTTAACCTTTCCACAAGTCAGATTGAAAACACACGGGGAGGCGGCTTTTAGTTATTATGGTCCCCGACTGTGGAACAGCCTGCCGCAGAACCTCAGGGCCGCAGAGAATGTTGATGTTTTTAAAAAACGGCTCAAGACTCATCTTTTTAGTCTGGCTTTTAATTAATTAACTTTCTATTATTTTAAGTCTGCTATTTTATTCCCCAACTTTTAATCTATTATTTTAAGTTTGCTTATTTTAGTAGTTTATACTGATTTTATTCTATCCTATTTAGCTATTTAGCTTTTTTATCTAGTTTTTGCTATTTATTTTATTACTGCTATCTTGTTCTATTTTACATTATTTTATCTCTTTTACCGTCGACTGACGGGAACCAGAGTCCCTCATGGTGTGGATGGCCTTTCACTCACCGATGTCTCAGTGCCGAGCCATGTCTCTACAGTTTTAGCCAATGCAGTGCGTGGGGGTGTGTGTGTGTGTGTGTGGTGTCCATACCTGAGTTGCGTGCATGTTAGTGTGAGTGTGCGAGTGTGTTCCGGGTGGGGGGTCGGGTCTTTCTTTCTGTTGTTGTTGTTTTTATTGTTGTTGTTGTTTTGTTCTTATTTTCTACATTTGTATTTTCTGTACGGCACTTTGTGTTGCATTTACCTGCATGAATGGTGCCATATAAATAAATAAAATTGAATTGAATTGAATCAACAGTATCGAAAGCCTTTGTAAGGTCAATAAACATGCATACATGCTGTACCTTCCAGCCCAGTAAATAAGTTATCACATGATGTACAACAGTATTCATCCTTGGAACATTCCTGCCATCTTTTTCTCGGTTTAATTCAATTTTCAATTCAATTTTATATTTATATTGTCAAATCACAACAGAAGTCATCTCAGGACACTTAACACATTGAGCAGGACTAGAATACGCTCAAAATTTCAAGTGTCAACACAATTTCAAAGTCCCAACATCACCCAGGGGCAAGCGTTACAGCGACAGTGGCGAGAAAAAACTGCCTTAATAGGCTTTTAGGCAGAAATCTTGTGCAGCCCAGGCCCTTGGGTTCCAACTGCATTTGGTGTTGGTAGTATGGAAATAGTAGCATTGACAGTAGTGGTGGTATTAACAGTAACAATAGTATCAACAGTGGTAGTCCATGGCAGCAGGCACAGCCACGCCGAGATGGATCCATCCAACAATGTCGCCTGTAGACCAAAAAGCAGGAGTAGTTGAGCAGTCACACAGCGGGCAGGTGGAGCTACAATGTGGTGTTTCCAGCATCAGGCCAGTTAGCAGTCTGCATCGGTCAGGAACTCTGGACTCTGCTGGACCAGAAAGCATACCCAGACTCCCGGGAGTAGTCAAGTTAGTGACAGTAGAGATGCCGATTTTAGTCAATTACTTTAATTAAAAATACTGGCGGGATAGAAGCTGTCGGCCACAAAGCCTTTAGCAGCAGGAAGTTTTGAGTGCTTGTCAAAGTGAGGCAGGGATCGAGGCAAACAAGACCACAACATCGGTGCAGTCCGGATCAGGTTCCACCACGGTCCAGGGAGACCTGCTAGGCAAGAGAGCACAGGGACTCCGTGGAACATACACAGAGAGAGAGAGAGAGAGAGAGAGAGAGAGAGAGAGGCTCAGTGTGTCACTATAATCCCCCAGCAGTCTAGGCCTATAGCAGCTTAACCAAGAGCTGGCTCAGGGCAAACCTGAGCCAGCCCTAGCTATAAGCGGTGTCAAAGAGAAAGGTTTTAAGCCTACTCTTAAATGTGGGAACAGCGTCTGCCTCACGAACCAGAACCGGAAGACGGTTCCACAGAAGAGGAGCTTGATGGCTGAAAGCTCTGGCCCCTGTTCTAATTTTGGAGACTTTAGGAACTACAAGTAACCCTTTATTCTGAGAGCGTAGTGCTCTAGGAGGACAGTAGGGTTTAATGAGCTCTTTAAGATATGATGGTGCCTGTCCATTAAGAGCCTTGTAAGTGAGGAGAAGGATTTTAAATTCTATTCTGGATTGTACTGGGAGCCAGTGCAGAGAAGCTAATACAGGAGAAATGTGATCCCTTCTTCTGGTTTTAGTCAGAACACGAGCTGCAGCATTCTGGACCAGCTGGAGAGATTTAAGAGATTTATTAGAGCAGCCTGATAATAAAGAATTACAATAGTCCAGCCTTGAGGTAACAAATGCATGGACGAGTTTTTCTGCATCTTTTTGAGACAGCATTGGCCTAATTTAGTCACTCTCATCCACGTACTGATTTAATTTGCCCAAAAGAGGTCGCTGTTCTCCCTTTGAATATCTCGTCATGGTTTTGAGGAGAGTTGTTGTTGAGTTTCAATGTTTTCCTGCCAATTTAAATAGCTCTTCGTACATACTGTAATATTAAAATCATGTAAAATGCTGGAAAACAAGTCCTTGGGTCCTTTCATGCCCTATCCACATCTGTTACAAAGGCTAACAACATTTTTGGAAATATCTACAAATGAGAAACTGTCTTAAAATTTAAAGTAATCATAGATAATCCAACTCTGGGGGGAAAAATGTTTCTCTTTGATTTTAGCGGAGTCACTGGATGAAATCCTGCAACTTTCTGTGGCAAAAAGAATTCACTCAGAACCCCACATGTATATGTATCACATGAGGGAGCATGCTGGAGAGAAACCACATGTTTGTAAGAATTGTGGCCAGGGGTGTACCAGTGGAGGGATGTGCTACAGGCATGCAAAATACTGTGAGGAATTGCAATTTTTCCTTTTCGAAATTATTTGAATTGATCGTTCATCATGTTGAGGTTTAACTTTGTTGCAGCTAAACGGCTGCATATTTCTCATATATTGACTGTAAATCTAGAGTAACAGGAATGCATTTTGATTTTTAACAAAAATACCTAAATTTAGCTTCTATGAATTGTTTTCCAAATGGTTGAAATATGATCTTATTCAGCACTGTGCAGCACGCCTGCACTGACGGATCTTACTGGATGTGTTTATGGAGCATTGTAAGATGATGCTCCTGTAATACAGCAACATTGGTTCAGGAGTGGTTCAGGAATCATTCTTGAAAGTAGTTGATGACTATCACTATTCATTTCCCGCTGAAGTGGACGCACTCATACATAAACACCTCTTTGACCGTCTCCCTCGCCAGTGTAACAATAGGACTGTTTATTTAAGTACTGTTGTATGGGGGACTGATCTAGAGGTTACACCGCGCTCGCGAACCAGTTGAGATAACGTTACAGTTGTGAGATGATGACTGCACTCATGCAATAAAGTTCAAGTAAGCAAGACTGCTTTAATCGTCCATTGTGTATAGTCCAGATAGAGACGGAGCACAATGAAACAGCCAGCAGCCTATTGAAACAGCGCCACCAGCCCTTTGACTCTCTGCTGTGGCTGATGTTGCACACTTCAATAAAGACGCCGTGTGGCTTCATTCAATTGCTTTACTGGACAGTCTGAGAAAACACAGTGCAATACAGTTCTGCTTCTGTCCAGCCGGATGCAGAATACATACTGTGTGTATGGGCTGTGTTTCCTCGACAGGGTTGCTCATTTGTGGGGATACTCCCTCTTGTGGCGTAACGACGCCACTACACCCCTGTATTGCCTGATGGAAGAACAAGAGCACAGTGATTATTTTAGATAAAATAACAGAAAATATAAATATGAAATAAATAAAAAATACGAGTGTCCCTTTTATAAACATCTGAACTTATTGACCTCACAGTATGATGATGTAGTTAAACATGAAAATATCCATTATTACAAATAATGACTGTGCTTTTAACACGTTTTAGAAGTGTTCCACAGCATGGAGCACAGTAGCAAAGCTGACATTGTAAAGCTGAAATGTGACTTTCACTTCTCAGACGCATTTTTCCATTCATAACTTGTCACCAAGAAATGAGGTATTTCTACTTTTTCAGGGCAAGTTTACGTTATTTTTTCTAAAAGCATCCCAATTTCCTAACATGCATACATGTTGGAAAAGTGTATAAATAGCATGTTTACGTATCAAACCTTTAAAAGATTAATCGAGCGTCATAGTTTACATTACATGCTAATCTGTTATTACATGATGCACTCATGGTTTTCTTACATTTGCTGATTTAAATGTTATGTGCGTTATGAGTTGTCCACGTCCCGTATGCCAAAAAGGAGAACAATTTATGGCCGTTCTAAACTTGTCTTTTTTCTTCTTTTCTTTTTTACAGAAGGACAACACGGTGGCTGGATAATACCACAGTGACGGACCCTCAAAGAATTGTAGCCCCTCGTCACAAAATGATTCCTGCTGAAGATATTCTTTGTTGTCAACATTCGACGGAACGAATGAAGACGTCCTCTCAGTCACCAGCAAGAGTCGACTGCTGGAGATCAGGGGGTGAGAGTGCAGCTCCCTTTTCTCCACTTCGAGAGTTAGACTGTTTGTGTTTTTGGCCCACTCATTTAGTTTGATAAACAGCCACGAGATGGACGAGAACATGTGTAAATACCTTGCATTGGAGTAAGTCTGTATTTTTGCATCAGTCAAGTTCATTTCTGACTGAAGTCGTTTGATATTCAAAGCTGTATGCAGAAAAGCCCACTGATACTGTGAGTGGATCACAGTTCATGTGATCAATAGCTTTATTTTCTATTTTCCTTGTTTTGATGATTTATGTCAAACTGCCTGTTGCACCATAATTTTCTCTGCTCAGATTTCTTAGTTTCTTTCTGCCATGTGTTCAGTATTGTGTGTTTTTTCTGGACATTTATTCATTTTCAATGAAGTAGTGAGATCAAAGCCAGCTGAAAGAAACAGAATCTCAACTGCATATTATAATGAATGTATCATCTGAGCTTACCTTCTACTTAGTGTCCCCCAGCAAAGTGTGGCTCACCAAACAGACTCCCTTGTAGTTAATTCAGTATTTAGAATCATGTAGATCATACTCACTGTAAAGAACAGTAGATTGATTTGGGCTGTCACCTTGTTCTCCTTTTTTGTGTGCTGTCTGTTTGAGCCAATGGATGGCTTTGTATTGCTCGTATTTTGGCTTTTATTCCCGAGTTTGAAATAAATGTTTTTCAATTAATGTATCTTTTATTTTTCTTTCTGTATTTCTTTTCCGTAGTTTTCACGGTGCAACAGCAACAATAACATTTAAGCACCCGTCAAGAATCTCTCCGCCTTATTTGTTGACACCAAGGGTCCGCTACAGTGAAAACTCGACCATCACGTCAGAGCCATTCTCCTTTGTCGCTTGACGCCGGCAGCCGACGCAGCCTACAACCTTCGCACATTGATCAGTAAAGGAACAGTACCCAAACTTTAAAGGTACAGCAAATACAGTGAGAGACACTGGACTGAACCAATAAAGAAACGGGGAAAAGGCAAGAAAATGGAGCAACGCACTTCATGTCGTTTTTGAATTAAACCCCTAGTTGGTTTAAGAGTTAAATGTTTGGTAAAGGTTAGTATTTTCCATCCCTGAATGATATATTTACAATGTCTTTTTAAATGAAAAGGTTGAAAGGGTAAAGTGCAATATAACCTTTTATGCTTATAGCAATTGTGTGTTCATTTTTGTCACAGTTTATATTTTGTCAATAATTTGTGAATGTGTTACTTTGTGAACTAAAAAGACCATGGCCTAGAAGTCTGAACACAACTTTAAAATAATAATAATAATAATAATAATAATAATAATAATAATAATAACAAAATTAAGCGTTCAAAATGTCACTTAAATCACTAGGGATGGATAACATCAAGGGTCAACCATCCAGGTCCACCTCCCGTGAAAGAACTTTAACAGACAAGGGCAGAGAGTTGCGGGAAGAGAAGGCTAAACAATATGAAAACAACTTCAGTAAGGCATACAACTTTTTGAAACAAACAGCAAGGGATTCCAGAATGAAACTAAAGGCATTTTGTGCACTAGATGACCTTGATAACATCCAACAAACTGTAAAAAGCAAACATGACACAGTGTGTGAACTTTATGAGCCTATTAGACGCAACTGCGTTTCCACCCCAGAAATTACTAAGAAAATGGATGCCTGTATCTCCCTCACAGCTGAGATCTGCGACCTCGTGTGTAAAAGAAAAGAAACTATTGAAGAGGCGTTTAATGATGAATTGGAGAAAGAGAGGGTGAGGGAGACACTAAACAAAATTCATCATGGCTCCATTTTTGGATACACCAACACTGAGACAGTAATCTCAGAGGTGTCCTCAGTCCATTCCTCTACTTACTCCAAACAAGCTGAGGCCAAAGCAGAGCCTTCATTAAAAGTGGGAAAGGCAAAGCAGAAAACAGAGACATCCTCAATCCATTCCACTCTCTCCACAGTTTCTAGTAAACGAGCTGAGGCTGAGGCAGAGCTTGCAGTAAAACTGGAAGAGGCAAAGGCAATGCAGAAGATTCAAGCTCAACAAACAAAATTGTGCAAAATGGAAAATGAATGGAAACAGAGTGAAGCAAAAATGTTGGCAGAAATAAAACAGAAGGAGGCTGAAATGCACTTAAAACGAGAAGAAGAGAAGTTGAGGTTAAGACAGCTAGAAGTTGAAAACGAAGTGGAAGTGGCAGCAGCCCGGGTGAGAGCCTATAAAAATCTTGAAGGCAGTGTGCAGAATCATGGAGAAGAGTGTGAGCCTGCTGAGATCCTTTCTGCGCACCAAAAGGTGGAGTCCAGCTATTCACTAAACCCACGGGCTGTGTCATTCCAACCTCAAACACCTCCTGAAACAAGTCAAGACACAGCCAATCTAGCCCAAGCCATTGCAAGCTCTTTAAGTGTAAGCAGGCTGTCTCCCCCTGAACCGATAACATTCGCTGGTGACCCTTTGAAATGTATTGATTGGGAGATTTCCTTTATGGCCCTTATTGATCAGAAGCCCCTCCCAGTTTGTGAAAAGATGTTCTATCTTAAACACTATCTTGCAACAGAAGCACGCAAGGCTGTGGAGGGATTCTTTTATAGGAATTCTGAAGATGCCTATTACAGCGCTTTGACATTGTTGCAGGAAAGATATGGAAATCCTTTCATCGTTCAAAAGGCCTTTCATGACAAACTTATGAAATGGCCCAAAATAAGTGGAAGTGACCCTCCAGCCCTCAGAGAATTTGCAGACTTCTTTGCTGAGGCCATGCCCCATGTTAAGGGCTAGCCATCTTAAATGACAGTGAGGAAAACCATAAATTACTGAAGAAATTGCCAGACTGGATTGTGCGCCGATGGAGTAGAATTGTTGTTGATGAGTTGGACGCATCTGGTGAATACCCAAGCTTTTCAAATTTTACATATTTCATGCAAAAGGAAGCCCGGATAGCATGTAATCCCATCGCCTCTCCATTTCTGATGAACTCCAAAGCCATGGATGACAGAGTATCTAAAAGAGCAAGTACTCTGAATACTAGCACCCAGTCTAATAATTCTTCTGCTGGGATGCATAGAACGGCCTATTTAAAATCAAAACCGCCTTGCCCAGTCTGCGAGGACGAAACACATGGCATAGCTAAGTGCCCCACCTTTGCAGAAAGACCCATTGAAGACAAAAGGGCATTCATTGGAGAAAACCAACTTTGCTTTGGCTGCCTGTGGAAGGGACATTTCACAAAGGATTGCAAAAGGCGACACACATGTAGTACATGTGGCCGGCGTCATCCAACCTGTCTGCATGAAGAGAAGAGGAATGCATCTATGGCAGCCTTGGAGCAAAATCTTACTTCCACAGAAGATGGCAGAAGTCAGGGAGTCCACAATGTATTGTCTCACGCCGTTACTCAAAGTTGTTTCTCCACCTCTAATATTGTACCTGTATTTTTGTCATCAGCGAAAGAGCCACATAGAGAGCTGCTCACCTATGCTTTACTTGATACACAGAGTGATTCGACTTTTATTTTGGAAGATTTGCTCAAGGAACTTAATGTGAAGGCACCATCTGTTCAATTGAAGCTAAGCACAATGACAGCTGTCAATACTATCATAACAAGCCAGATTGCACACGGTTTGCAAATTAGAGGAATCCACTCTGAAACTCATGTTCAGCTATTTAAGGCTTACTCTAGGGACTTTATCCCAGTAGACAGATCTCATATCCCAACTGACAAGACAGCGCTGCAGTGGCCACACCTGAGACACCTGGCTGACAAACTCTCACCACTGCAAGACTGCGAAGTGGGACTGTTGATCGGATATGATTGCCCTTTAGCATTAGCACCTCTGGAGGTCATCAGAGGTGAAGGAAATGAGCCCTTTGCACAGAGAACTGAGCTTGGATGGAGTATAACAGGATCATCTAATCCCCATCTCGGCAGACCGGGAAGCCAGAGCTTTGTACATAGAGTTGCAGTGAAGGAAATGCCACTGCCATCAGCCGCTGATATTCTTAAAATTCTTGAGTCAGATTTCAATGAAAGGGGACATGAAGACAAGTACGTGTCACAAGACGATATTCGCTTTATCCAACACCTTAGCGACAACATAAAGCAAAGAGAAGATGGACATTATGAGCTCCCCCTCCCCTTTAAGAGTGGCACTTTACCCTCGCTACCAAACAACAAAAGGATTGCCATTGTTTGCCTGCAACATTTAAGAAAGAAATTGAAGAACAATAAGCAGTATTATGATTATTATAAGACCTTTATGGAGGAAATTATCAGCAGAGGTGATGCAGAGCCAGCCTCTCCCATGGCTGAGGGAGAGACTGTGTGGTACATACCTCATCATGGTGTATACCACCCACAAAAACCAGACAAGCTGAGGGTGGTTTTTGACTGTTCAGCAAAGTTCCATGGAGTCTCTCTCAATGACACTCTCTTGACTGGTCCAGACCTCATTAACTCACTGGTGGGGGTCCTATGTCGTTTCCGAAAGGAAGCTGTGGCTGTGGTATGCGATATCGAAAGGATGTTTCATCAGTTTTTTGTTCCACCCAGAGTACGAAACTATCTGAGGTTTCTCTGGTGGGAGCATGGAGATTTGGATACGGAACCCCAGGAATATCAAATGGCAGTTCACCTCTTTGGCGCTGCCTCGTCCCCTGGTTGTGCCAACTTCGGCCTTAAGTATTTAGCACAGCAACATAAATCTGCACATCCTTCAGCCTCAGCCTTTGTTGAGAAGAACTTTTATGTAGATGACGGCCTGACCAGTGTTCCTTCAATCAAAGAAGCCAAGGACTTGATTGTGGAAGCTCAGAGGTTGTGCAAAAAGGGAGGTTTGCGTTTGCATAAGTTTAACTCAAACAGGCAAGAAGTTCTGAGCTGTGTTGATCCCTCAGAAAGGGCGACAACTGCTCATTCCCATGATCTTGGTCTAGATGCGACATCAGTAGGTTGTGCGCTTGGCATTCAGTGGTCAATAGAACATGACACCTTCAGTTTCAATGTCAACTTAAAGGATCAACCTGCTACTCGCCGTGGTATTCTTTCAGTTGTTGCCTCTTTGTATGACCAACTGGGCTTTGTCTCCCCTTTCGCCTTACGTGGAAAGTGCATTTTACAAGAATTGTGTCGCATGGGTAAGGGATGGGGTGAGCCCCTTCCTGAGGATGTATACTCATGGTGGGAAGAGTGGAAGGCTGGTCTCCAGAAACTGAGAGAAGTCACGATACCCAGATGCTATCACCCACACAACGTTGGTGACATCATGAGGACAGAACTGCATCACTTCTCAGATGCCAGTAATGTTGGTTATGGTGCATGTTCCTATGTACGGTACATCAACGACAGAAATGAAATCTACTGTAGCCTTGTGATGGCCAAGGCAAGAGTAGCGCCTACAAAAATCATGAGCATTCCAAGATTGGAACTTTCTGCTGCTGTGGTCTCTGCCAGAACAAGGGCCATGTTGAAAACTGAACTGGAGATGAAAATCGATGAGGAGTTCTTTTGGACAGACTCTCAAGTTGTGCTGGCATACACCCATAATGACTCAAGAAGGTTTCATATGTTTGTCGCAAATCGCCTTGAAGTGATAAAGGAAAAAACAGATCCTGGTCAGTGGCATTATGTTGATACATTAGAAAATCCAGCCGACCATGCCTCTAGAGGCCTTCATGTCTCTGGCATCTCCTCAACAAGCTGGATGTCAGGACCCAAATTCCTGTGGGAGCAAGAAGTGAAACCTAGACCTAACTTCTCTACTGAACTGCTGGTGGGTGACCCTGAAGTTAGAGCAGTTCAAGTGAATGTAGCCACTACCACCACCAGTGACTTTTTAATTATTTATTTATTTATTTATTTCGGGCATGTCAGTTAAATCATCATCATCACACTTTGTTCAAATAATACAATGCACATGGCCGAAAGGGAAAGCGGGAGAAGCCAAGCTTATCTAGTCCCGCCCCCATTACCCACAGGATAAAATCGTCATCATAATATTATCTTATCTTTAGCATTTTCCATTTGACATAACATTTTCTTTTACTTGTGACATTTGACATAACATGTTACAGCAGTAGGTGGTACAGAGAGCTGTACTCCCTGCTACGTACAACTGACATCGTACCATACAAGCTTCTTAGGTTCAACTTATTGTTTGGGTAAAGAATGTTCATTAGTTATGCTCCCATCCCGACACAACACCATGTCTGCTGATTCGTGCCTCAGACCCTTATCAACTCTCATGCAATAATCTGTACCGGTCAACAGTTGAATTTACATACTTTTTCTTAAAGCCACTTAGTGTTGCTGATTTTTTGACTTCTTCTTCTAACACATTCCATTGTCTAACACCTGTGACCGATAAGGAAAAGGATTTTAACGTAGTTCGTTAAAATGCCTGAAAATCATGTTCCCTCTAAGATTGTGTCTCTCTCTGTCTAGGAAAAGTATTTGCAGGTTGTGAGGGAGGCTTTTGCTAGCAGCCTTTACATCATTTGTACTGTGCGATAGTTTATTAAGTCATTGAGTATTCTTGATTCGATAAATAACTGATTGGTGTGTGCCCTGTAGTTGGCATAGTGTAAGATTCTCAAGGCTCTTTTTTGGAGAATTAACAAGGGCTGTGTGGAGCCTTTATATGTGTGTCCCCACACCTCTGCACAGTATTGCAGGTGCGGAGAGACTAGTGCGCAGTATAACAGATGAAGTGCTTTTTGATTTAGTATTTTTTGTACTTTCCAAAGTATGGACACACTCCTGGCCAACTTCCTTTTTAATTGTGTTGTGTGGCTTCCAACTTAACATGTCATCGATAATCACTCCCAGTACCTTATTCTCACGGACCCTCTCAATATTAACTCCGTTTACTTGAATGTTGGGACTGTTGTTGCAGCCTCTTTTCCCATATAGCATGTATTTAGTTTTCCCAAGATTTAGTGATCATTTATTTATATTAAACCACACTTGAAGTTTAGCCATTTCCTGATTTACTATTTCCACAAGTTGGTTCAAGTCACTCCCTGAACAGAAAATATTTGTGTCATCCGCGAATAATATTAATTTCAGAGTATTTGACACTTTGTATATATCATTTATGTATAGTATAAACAGCTTTGGACCCAGAACTGACCCCTGTGGGACCCCACAGACTATGTCCAAGTTAGTCGATGTGCTATCATTTATTTTGACATATTGGGATCTGTTGTGTAGATAGCTCTTGACCCACTGCAGTGCTACACCTCTAAGGCCATATCTCTCCAGTTTAGCTATTAAAATATCATGATTAACAGTGTCAAATGCTTTTTTCAGGTCATGAAAATTCCTATGGAATAATGTTTTTGGGTCAATGACTTGAACAAAAAACATTATTCCTATGGAATAATGTTTTTGGGTCAATGACTTGAACAACATGCTCAGCAGTTTGAACCGATTTTCATCTTGGATAAGGCTTCTCAAGGTTGTTGCAAGAATTAAGAGGCTAGCATCCAAGCAAGGACGTCAAGATAATCATGTGACTGTTGAAGAACGAGAGAGAGCAGCTGAGGTGGTCATTAAACTCGCTCAGCAGGAAGCATTTCCCCAAGAGATAAAAACACTTGAAAGAGGAGGTAGTCTGCCTCGTTCCAGTCCTCTTTTCCGCCTTGATCCTATTGTGGATAAGGGCTTACTTCGAATTGGTGGGAGGCTAAAGCAATCATCTCTCAGTCAAGAACTAAAACACCCAGTCATCCTTCCAAAAAACTCTCATATTACCACGCTCATTCTGTCTCATTACCATGACAGAATTTGTCATCAAGGTTGAAGTCAAACTCAAATGGAGCTTAGAGCTAATGGGTTTTGGCTTATTGGTGGGAGTAAATCTGTTGCCAAGCTGATATACAACTGTGTGAGGTGTAGGAAACTCCGACTCCCAGTAGAGGAGCAACGTATGGCTGAGCTTCCAAGGGAACGAGTTGAGGTATCAGCACCATTCACACACTGTGGTATGGATGTGTTTGGCCCATTCATCATCAAGAGAGTACGTAAGGAATGTAAGAGGTATGGATTGATCCTAACTTGCCTCTCTTCCCGAGCTGTTCACATTGAAATGTTGGAGGATCTGTCAACAGACACATTTATCAATGCTTTAAGGTGTTTCATTAGCCTCAGAGGAGCGGTACGTCAACTCCATTGTGACCATGGTCACAATGGAGTGAATTTGTGGGAGCTAGGAATGAGCTCAGAGAGGTACTCAAGCAGTGTGACATCACTCAACTCGAGGTTTACCTGGCTGATAAACAATGTGAGTTCATCTTCAACGCTCCCGCAGCGAGTCATGCCGGTGGTGTTTGGGAACGCCAAATTCCGACTGTGAGAAATGTGTTGAGGGCCACTCTTTCTCTCTGTCCTGGTAGGCTAGATGATGCTTCACTCCGAACGTTGTTCTATGAAGCTATGGCCATTGTTAACAGCCGCCCACTGAACACAGATGGAATCAATGATCCCACATCACTAGAGCCCTTGACGCCCAACCATCTTATTCTGATGAAGACCAAAGTTGCTTTCCCACCTCCTGGGAAATTTGTAAGGGAAGACATGTATGCGACGAAGCGGTGGCGACGAGTGCAATATTTGATTGAACAGTTTTGGAGTCGTTGGAAGAAGGAATACCTCTTGAATATTTCTACACCGCAGAAGTGGCATGTGCCTCGGTGCAACCTCAAAGTTAATGATGTTGTCATCATCAAGGATGACTTTCTCCCCAGAAACCAATGGCAGTTGGGACGGGTTGTTGAACCCATTCAAGGAAATGACAACCTAGTTCGTAAGGTCAAAGTGCAAGTGGGAGATCGGAAATCATCAGGGAAACTTTCAATTATTGAAAGACCCATTCAGAGGCTGGTGCTCCTTTTAGAGAATGAGTGACTTGGTGTTTGCTATTATTATGCCAACATGTTAACATTTGTGGTTTAATACAAGAATGTCAGAAGTCATAAACCTGAGCTTTTAAATTGTGTTACTTACTTTACTACTACTTATTTTTAAAATCATGTATGATTCTTCTGGTAATAAATTCATCATAACATGATTGGTGGGAGTGTAAAGAACAGTAGATTGATTTGGGCTGTCACCTCGTTCTCCTTTTTTGTGTGCTGTCTGTTTGAGCCAATGGATGGCTTTGTATTGCCATCTAGTGGCCAATCTTGGTGAGGGTGGTAGGTTATAAAAGGGAGGAGACTATGAACCCTGTAAACTCACCTGTGCGTCTCCTCACCTGTGCGCGTCTGCCTACCTGTGCGCGCCCCTGTCACCATCTCCTTTGTTCCCGCTGGGTACTTCATACCGAAGTAGCTTGCTCTATTTTAATGTAATCACTATCATCTTTATGTTGTTCCGGTTGCTACGATCTGTTCTGAAGTTTGTTTGTGGTCCTTAGGGGGAATATGGTTCTCCAGAAGGCACCTTCAACACAATGATATTAGCTCCCTTGGTTTAGTGGAACGAGGTATGTCTAACTCGTATTTTGGCTTTTATTTTATTCCCGAGTTTGAAATACATGTTTTTCAATTAATGTATCTTTTATTTTTCTTTCTGTATTTCTTTTACG
This sequence comes from Eutrigla gurnardus, assembly GCF_963514095.1. NCBI lineage: Eukaryota > Metazoa > Chordata > Actinopteri > Perciformes > Triglidae > Eutrigla > Eutrigla gurnardus. Next base: position 3,142,856 of record NC_139938.1, on the reverse strand, counting down.
TAGTTTTCACGGTGCAACAGCAACAATAAAATGTAAGCACCCGTCAAGAATCTCTCCGCCTTATTTGTTGACACCAAGGGTCCCCTACACTCACATCTGATAAATTATGTTTCTGCTTTATGTTTGTGGCTGGAACCATATGCTTGTTAATGGTGGCAATCAATATCCTTGATCCTTGAGAAAGTAGTCGCCAATCAGCTGTGTGACTTTCTCAACAATAACAGTCTACTTGATGACTTCCAGTCAGGATTTAGAGTACATCATAGTACAGAGACAGCTCTGGTGAAAATTACAAATGACCTTCTTATTGCTTCTGACAAAGGACTGATTTCTGTACTTGTCCTGCTAGATCTTTGTGCTGCATTTGACACCATTAACCATGAGATTCTAATATGTAGACTGGAAAAATGAATTGGCATCAAAGGAACCGCATTAAGCTGGTTTAAGTCCTATTTATCCAATCGATCTCAGTTTGTGCATGTCAATGAAAAATCCTCCAGGCACACTGAAGTTAAATACGGTGTTCCTCAAGGTTCTGTGCTCGGATCAATTCTTTTCAACTTATTTATGCTTCCTTTAGGCAACATTATTAGAGGACACTCTATAAACTTCCATTGTTATGCTGACGATACTCAGTTATATCTATCGATCAAGCCTGAAGAAACCAGTCAGCTAGTTAAACTCCAGGCATGTGTTGATGACATAAAATCCTGGATGACCTGCAATTTCCTGATGTTAAACTCCGATAAAACGGAAGTTATTGTACTTGGGCCTAAACTCCTCTGAAGCTCGCTGTCTAAAGATATAGCGACTATTGATGGGATTGCCATCGCCTCAAATGCTACTGTAAGAAACCTTGGAGTTATCTTTGATCAGGACCTGTCCTTTGACTCGCATATTAAACAAACCACGAGGACAGCCTACTTTCACCTGCGTAACATTACTAAAATCAGGCCAATGCTGTCTCAAAAAGATGCAGAAAAACTCGTCCATGCATTTGTTACCTCAAGGCTGGACTATTGTAATTCTTTATTATCAGGCTGCTCTAATAAATCTCTTAAATCTCTCCAGCTGGTCCAGAATGCTGCAGCTCGTGTTCTGACTAAAACCAGAAGAAGGGATCACATTTCTCCTGTATTAGCTTCTCTGCACTGGCTCCCAGTACAATCCAGAATAGAATTTAAAATCCTTGTCCTCACTTACAAGGCTCTTAATGGACAGGCACCATCATATCTTAAAGAGCTCATTAAACCCTACTGTCCTCCTAGAGCACTACGCTCTCAGAATAAAGGGTTACTTGTAGTTCCTAAAGTCTCCAAAATTAGAACAGGGGCCAGAGCTTTCAGCCATCAAGCTCCTCTTCTGTGGAACCGTCTTCCGGTTCTGGTTCGTGAGGCAGACGCTGTTCCCACATTTAAGAGTAGGCTTAAAACCTTTCTCTTTGACACCGCTTATAGCTAGGGCTGGCTCAGGTTTGCCCTGAGCCAGCTCTTGGTTAAGCTGCTATAGGCCTAGACTGCTGGGGGATTATAGTGACACACTGTGCCCCTCTCTCTCTCTCTCTCTCTCTCTCTCTCTCTCTCTGTGTATGTTCCACGGAGTCCCTGTGCTCTCTTGCCTAGCAGGTCTCCCTGGACCGTGGTGGAACCTGGTCCGGACTGCACCGATGTTGTGGTCTTGTTTGCCTCTTACCGCCAGTATTTTTTAAATTAAAGTAATTGACTAAAATCGGCATCTCTACTGTCACTAACTTGACTGTCTGGCTATGCTTTCTGGTCCAGCCGAGTCCACTGAGGTCCTGACTGATGCAGACTGCTAACTGGCCTGATGCTGGAAACACCACATTGTAGTTCCACCTTCCCGCTGTGTGACTGCTCAACTACTCCTGCTTTTTGGTCTACAGGCGACATTGTTGGATGGATCCATCTCGGCGTGGCTGTGCCTGCTGCCATGGACTTCTACTGTTGATACTATTGCTTCTGTTAATACCACCACTACTGTTAATGCTACTATTTCCATACTACCAACACCAAATGCAGTTGGAACCCAAGGGCCTGGGCTGCACGAGATTTCTGCCTAAAAGCCTATTAAGGCAGTTTTTTCTCGCCACTGTCGCTGTAACGCTTGCCCCTGGGTGATGTTGGGACTTTGAAATTGAGTTGACTCTTGAAATTTTGAGCGTATTCTAGTCCTGCTCAATGTGTTAAGTGTCCTGAGATGACTTCTGTTGTGATTTGACACTATAAATAAAATTGAATTGAATTGAATTGAAGTGTTTTTGAATAATTCGCCCAGTCGCCCGGTCGAGCAACACAACAGATACCGGAGAAGCTGGGATCCAGGCTCCCCTTCTGCTCTCTTGTGACGTGTTTGGACTTCAACCACTTCACCTTCATGCAGGATTGTTCCATTATTCTGCTCCTCCTCATGAGTGTGTGCGACACTTCAGACCTCTCCTCTGGGCTGCTGCAGGCTGAGCTGGTGACATTTGACCCCCCCCCCCACCACACACACACACACACACACACTGGAAGTACCAAGAGTATACTGTATTTGTGTTAGTAACTAAGTGCAGAAATGTACACTGATGGAAAAATGAAGTGAAAACACTGGTAGTTATTAGCAAGAGAAAACTTTATTACCTCTTTATATATATAAACAAGCAGCAGTTGGGCGCGTCCCCCTGCTGATGTACAAAATTGATTAAAAACCACTGCCACCTCTCCACACGTGCAAATTAAAAAGTGCAAAAAAGAATGCGTAAAAATGTCTGAAATGCGACTGGTTAAATGAAGCCCAAATTCAACTCCCAAAAAGTAAGATACACCAGTTTGCTTGTACAGGATTAAACAGATGCCAACCGGGAGTAGGGGGGTTATGTGGGGGGAGGGAGGGAGCAGAAAAAATAAAACATTTAAAGGCACTGTATGGCATTTGCCAATGAACAGCAATGAAGCAATGAGACTTTGTGCGATTGCTCTTCACTATGCAACACTTGTAAACAAAAAGAGAGAGAAAAAAAAAAGTAATGGCATTTTCATCCACTTCTTAAACCTTCGGCTGACTCCCGTCTTTCCTTCTGGCCGCAATGAGCTCTTTAACATACTGGAATCACGTTACATTGTGAATCACACATGCTTTTTCAATCTTATAAACCATAGTCCTGCATTCATGAAAGATTAATAAAATGCAGTTGTGTCTATTTTTATAAATCAGGCTCCATTTTTTAAATGATGCTGGCGAGTGCCTCGGCGTTCAGCATACCGTGCAGCGCCCCGACAAACACCGTCTTACTGGGGTCTGGAAGCTGGGAGGGGCAGTGCACGTCTTCCCTTTCTTCTTCTGACGGTAGAGAGAAAATCAATAATAAGACATGATTAATTCTAAATGCAAAGTGTATGTTATGATTCAGCACTATAAATAAAACTGAATTGAATTGAACTGAACTTGATTGGGTTACATACTTTGGGCAAAATGATTATGACACTGAATTAAACATCTATAAATGGTAAATGGCCTCATTTATATAGTGCTCCAAAGCACTTTACAGTAATGACTGACATTCACCCATTCATACACACATTCACACACCGACGGCGGAGTCAACCACGCAGGGCCACAGCCAGCTCGTCAGGAGCAATTGGGGTGAGGTGTCTTGCTCAGGGACACCAGGCACTCAGCTAGGAGGAGCCGGGGATCGAACCGGTGATCTTGCGGCCAACCCGCTCTACCTCCTGAGCTAAACCTCCCCATCTTATCACCCATCTTTTATCATCTTCTCACCTGAGGGGCAGAGGAAGGAGGTTCCATGTCCCCAGCCTTTCTCTTCCTCTGGGGCTGCGGGGGCGGCTGCTGCTGCTCCTCCTCCTGCTTCTCCTCCTCCTCCTCCTGCTTCTCCTCCTCCTCCTCCTTCTCCTCCTCCTGCTGCTCCTCCTCCTCCTCCTGCAGCAAAACCACCTCTGGCACTTCCTCCTCCTCCTCCTCCTTTTCCTCCTCCTGCTGCTCCTCCTCCTCCTGCTCTTCCTCCTCCTCCTGCAGCAAAACCACCTCTGGCACTTCCTCCTCCTCCTCCTCCTCCTCGTCTACTTCTTCAGTCGAGGAGGGTGGAAGGGGCAGGGCCAGGGGCTTGGCCTTCCTCCTTTGCCCTCTCTGCTCCTCTTCCTCCAGCACCACCACCTCTGGCTCCTCCTCATCTTCCTCCTCACTGGAGGAGACTGGAAGGGGCCGGGCCAGGGGCTTGGGCTTCCTCCTTTGCCCTCTCTGCTCCTCTTCCTCCAGCACCACCACCTCTGGCTCCTCCTCATCTTCCTCTTCCTCCAGCACCACCACCTCTGGCTCCTCCTCATCTTCCTCCTCACTGGAGGAGACTGGAAGGGGCCGGGCCAGGGGCTTGGGCTTCCTCCTTTGCCCTCTCAGCTGCCTCTGAAGAGGGAAAAACAAACAGCAAAAGAAAACAGGACTACAAATTATTGACAATGTAATGATTGAGTTATTCAAATATATCAAACATGAATAGAATGTGTAATTGCTATGTATTTTTAATTCACTCACGCAGAGGTCAGAGTTCAGCGTCCTTAAGTCGGCCACTTCCTTCTCGAGCTCCCTTTTCCTCCTCCTCGTATTCAGGCATGTTGGCCTTTGGCACATGCCTGTAATACCCTGCTCCGGGTCCACCTCCTCGTCCACGGTGTCCAAGCAGGACACCATGGGGGGAGTGGGGTTGGTGGCCCTCAAGGCTGCGAGGAGCTTTAGGGCAGCCGCCCTTTTGAGGGACCTCACCTCCCTCTGCTGCCTACTAACGGTGAGGTCGGTGTGGGTCTTCAAATGTTTTCCCAGGTATGTAGGACGTGCACAGCGGGAGTGGGCAGGGCCCCGCCGGCACCACGGTCCGCCCCGTGGCCACATTGTTCAAAATCAGCCTTTCCTTTTTATTCTGTACATTATGGCTGACCCTCAAATGTTGAGAAACCAGTAGGAGCACCTCGCCACAAATGGGGCACTCTCCTATGTTCTTGGGTTTGGTCATCTGTAAAAGTAAAGAGAGAAAAATAAGGTTGATGCATCAGAGGTTTCATTTACATTTACATTTGAATCGGTAAACTTAAAAGTAGCAATAGAAAACTAGAAGAACTACTAGAAAACACAGTGAACTGAAAGAGTTATCTTTATTAATTCCATCCATCCATCCATTTTCTACTACTTATCCTGTATTCAGGGTCGCAGGGGGTACACCCTGGACAGGACGCCAGTCTATCACAGGGCCAACATGTAGAGACAAACAACCATTCACACTCACATTCACACCTACGGGCAATTTAGAGTCACCAATTAGCCTATCCCCATCCTGCATGTCTTTGGACTGTGGGAGGAAGCCGGAGAACCCAGAGAGAACCCACGCTTACACGGGGAGAACATGCAAACTCCACACAGAAGGAACCCGGGGCCGACCCGGGGATCGAACCCGGGACCCTCTTGCTGTGAGGCAACAGTGCTACCCACTACACCTCCATGCAGCCCATCTTTATTAATTACTTATCTTTATTCATATTTTGTATATTATACTGCACCGTATAATACGGCGCAGTATAAAGGCTGGATTATGCTTCCGCAGTGATAACGCAACGGCAACGCAACGGCCACGCAGTTGCTTGGAGACCGTGATGGTTCTGCGTTGGGTTTACGTGTCGAAATGCAATTCAATGCCACACCGGTAAAGGGCGCTAGGTTTTTTGTAAAGACTGACCGACCGACCGAGACTCTTGGCGTATATCATCGTAAGCTTCGTTATAGCCTATTTGTTTACTTTCCGGCTTTAAACATCCACAATTTTTCAGAACTTGGTGTTTTATTTCTTTGTGCAAAAGCGACAAGGTGCAAACAATAAAACGAGGTGCAAACGATAAAAGTAGCCTTTTAAAAGTTTAAATGGCGGTGTTTATGAGTGGAAACCGGATAGTGGTCTCCAGCGGATGTAGTTAGCGGACCAATCACAGCCGATGCCGCTGCGTTGGTGTTGCGTTGGCGTTGCGTCGCCTCGACGCGCGTCTAGGATTTTTGGGAGGCTGGATTATGCTTCCGCGTCGACACAACGCAAGGGAGCTTGCGGACCCCTTACGTCCTTGCGGACCCCCCTTACGTCAACGCAAGGGCCTGACGTGTGCCTCCCAAAAATCCTTGACGCGCGTCGACGCAAGGGGGGTCCGCAAGCCCCCTTGCGTTGTGTCGACGCGGAAGCATAACTTGGGCTTTAACTTGGGCTTTAGGATTTATAACCTGGTTACTTTGTATTAACATTCAACCATTTTTACTCTAACATATACAGACAAATATCACTGGCTCTTTTACATTGACACCATATCTATGCTTTGGTGTAAACATATGAACACCTAACACACCGTAAGTTCTCTATATATCCCAGTAACTTGGCCTAGCTAATAACGTGGCTCATCACGTGCAGTTAGCTTAGCTTAGCTTTAGCTTCGGCTTCAGAGTGACGGGGATAACCGACAGAAAACATCATATAACAGTGCAGGAATATTCGGCCAACTACCTCGCCACCTCTATAACTCTGTGGTGTTACTCTTTTTATATGTCTCTTTTATCAGTTTTCCCATACCTGAGAAAACACAGCAATACAGTTATGCTTCTGTCCAGCCGGATGCAGAATACATGCTGTGTTTACTCTTGACAGGGTTGCTCATTAGGGGGAATACTCCCTCTTGTGGCGTAAAGACGCCACTACACCCCTGTATTTCCTGATGGAAGAACTAGAGCACAGCGGTGATTCTTTTAGATAAAATAACAGAAAATATAAATATGAATTAACTAAAAACTATATGAGTGTCCCTTTTATAACCATCTGAACTTATTGTCCTCGCAGTATGATGATGTAGTTAAACATTTACTAATGTTTGACTTTATCACCCTCCAACGTGTGAGGGGCTCAGCAGCCTCTCAGGAAGGAAATGAAACAAAATAGAGTATTAGTAGGTGAGTAGTGGTTTACCAGAGGTAGGCCTATGTGCTACAGGCAAACAATCTTGTTGGCTGTCGAAGTTAACTTCAAAATTATTATTATTTGTAGAGTACAAATTAACGCAGGCAAGTTCCAAGGTTTTAAGTTCTAAAATAAGCAATATGTGACATTTTTAGGAGGTATGATAATATAGTTAAACATTTTCTCTGGGAAGGGAAAAAAGCATGAATCAAATTGAGTAAATGATGTGCCCCTTAGGGAGAAAGGGGGAATAAAGATTGTACCTCTTAGCATTCCAAATGTCAAAATTAGCCAAAGACTGGAAAAGAGACGGGAGACACAGCCGACTGGATGGACAATGAGAAAAATTTGTGTTCACCCTTTAATCTGATTGAGAGACTGTCTCAACGAGTCAACACAACAAATCCAATTCTTGTTCACTCTGGGGATTCATGGACCAAAACACATGAAGTAAATAAGTTATCACATGATGTACAACAGTATTCATCCTTGTGGAACATTCCTGACATCTTTTTCTTGGTTTAGTCACTCTCATGCACGTACTGATTTAATTTGCCCAGAAGAGGTCGCTGTTCTCCCTTTGAATATCTCGTCATGGTTTTGAGGAGATTTGTTGTTGAGTTTCAATGTTTTCCTGCCAATTTAAATAGCTCTTCGAACATACTGTAATATTAAAATAATGTATAATGTTTGGGGATCTGCAGACAGGCACACAACATAGCTGCATCACATTCACACAACACCTGGTAGTCACATGACTAATCAGGAAGTGGTAAATGTTTGCTGGCTGCAAGTCAGACTCCCTTTATGTTTGCTGGACACTGTTGTGTGAGTTGGGCTCCCTTCTTCATTGGAGGTACTGTTGGTCATGGTAGAGCATGTTTTAATCACTGCCATCTGAGTTTTAATACTTATTTATTTCATTTTAATAGGGTAGTTTCTAGAAGTGTGCGTCCACTCTTCACGGAGGACACAGACTTCTGCAGGGAGTTTTTAATAGTGATGTGACTACCTCAATGTGACCTGAGCTGCTGGGCTGCACTGGTAAATGTCTCAATATGCACATTTCCATTGAATGCGTTATCTGCATTTGAACGTGTCCTTTTAATGATTTTCTCTGTTTGTAGCAACGGAACGTTCAGTGTTTCTTCACTTGTCAATGTGCTGTGGGACAGTTGAGCATACTGAAAAGTAGGCCTTTATTTTTGTGTCATGTTTGAATTGTTTGAATGCTATGCTGTTTAATGAGGCTGGCCACTAACAGGATTGTTTTCTCTTGAAACCAGGGACCAGGCCAGTCACTGTTTGTTCTTTAAGTAGTAGGCAGTTTTTTTGATTGTTTTCAGTTTTATTTGTTGTTTGGTTTTCTGTGATTTTGCCGATGGGCCTACCATCCCTCTATTCATACTAGTCCATTGTCCATGGTTCATTGGACTAGTGGTGCTATTAATGCTGGTGGTTCTCCTCCCTAACCTTGTCTTCTGCGTAGGATATCCCTGTACAAGGCCGGATCCACACTGATGCTTTGCTGCTTGTCGAGGGACCACACTGGGAGACGCTGTAGTGGTGTGTACTTAAGACTACAACACGGTGTGATATTTTGTAGTGGTATCTCCAGGTCTCAAGTGTTTAGTGCTTGTTGTGTTGCATGCTTCTACTGCTGTTGGGTTGTTGTCTCCGTTTTCTTCTGTCTCACCAGGGGCGTCCTGAGCAGAGGTGTTGCATTGGCTGATCCGACCTTCCTAGACTGAGGAGAATCCATCAGCTATTCATAGCAGTATTTTTAACACCTATATTAACTTTGCTTTAGCCTTTGAATTAAATGAAAATAAATTTGGAATACATTTGTATATCTGCCTCTTGTCCATTGTCCCTTTGCTGGGGGAAATATAGGGTGCAGTCGAATAGTCTTTTTTGCTTAGGAAGGTTCCTAACTGAAGAAGTGACCCGGAAGTAAACAAGTGGCCGCCATGATAAGAGCTGTTCGAATTCTCTAAATGCAAAGGAAAGGAGCTCCAATGCTTCCTTTCAGAGCTCCTTTAGCATAGGATGCAACAGACCTTCCTATGCGATAGGAAAGGAGATTACGCCGACCCACAATTCTTTGCGAGAGCAACATTTAAAGTGCCGCACACCTCGGCCGTTCATGAAAACAAACGATATGTGCATTTGCATATTTTAACATTAACTTTCATGCAGACATATAGTAATTGGAATAGTGTTGATAAATCTGTGTGGACAGTGATAATAATGGAACGTTTTTATTTTTTTATTTCAATCATGTTAACATAACATAAACTTGACAAAAACGAAACTAAAACCACAAATGAAACGTAAATAAAGCAACCGCTCAAACAGGAGCTGCTGGACCTGAAGCCGGTCAGTGAACGAGCTGTTTATAAAACCAACATGTGGAGAAGTGGACGATGCGCTTTTTGTAGTCCATTATTGTAGTTTCTCCAGCGCAGACGCACGTCAATCGCCGGCGCCGATCATCAGCTGTCAATCATCAGCGGCCGCGTTATAATGACGTAGCTTAGTGAAAGTCTGGTCGGATTCTCTGAGCACCGCGGTCGACTATTCCTAAATCCTTTTGAGTTCTCCTATCGCCTTTCCTTAACCCCGTGACGTTTTCCCCAGAGGTCAAGGAATAGGAGATAGGAATAGGAGTTAGGACCTTATTTTTTGACTATTCGACTGCACCCACTGTCTCCTTGCATGTTGATGGAACAGAGGTGCAGAGAAGGAACAACAGGCAATGAATGTGTAAAACTGCCTTCTGCAGAGAATAAATGCTGGAAAACAAGTCCTTGGGTCCTTTCATGCCCTATCCACATCTGTTACAAAGGCTAACAACCTTTTTGGAAATATCTACAAATGAGAAACTGTCTTAAAATTTAAAGTAATCATAGATAATCCAACTCTGGGGGGGAAATGTTTCTCTTTGATTTTAGCGGAGTCACTGGATGAAATCCTGCAACTTTCTGTGGCAAAAAGAATTCACTCAGAACCCCACATGTATATGTATCACATGAGGGTGCATGCTGGAGAGAAACCACATGTTTGTAAGAATTGTGGCCAGGGGTGTACCAGTGGAGGGATGTGCTACAGGCATGCAAAATACTGTGAGGAATTGCCATTTTTCCTTTTCGAAATGATTTGAATTGATCGTTCATCATGTTGAGGTTTAACTTTGTTGCAGCTAAACGGCTGCATATTTCTCATATATTGACTGTAAATCTAGAGTAACAGGAATGCATTTTGATTTTTAACAAAAATACCTACATTTAGCTTCCATGAATTGTTTTCCAAATGGTTGAAATATGATCTTATTCAGCACTGTGCAGCACGCCTGCACTGACGGATCTTACTGGATGTGTTTATGGAGCATTGTAAGATGATGCTCCTGTAATACAGCAACATTGGTTCAGGAGTGGTTCAGGAAACATTCTTGAAAGTAGTTGATGACTATCACTATTCATTTCCCGCTGAAGTGGACGCACTCATACATAAACACCTCTTTGACCGTCTCCCTCGCCAGTGTAACAATAGGACTGTTTATTTAAGTACTGTTGTATGGGGGACTGATCTAGAGGTTACACCGCGCTCGCGAACCAGTTGAGATAACGTTACAGTTGTGAGATGATGACTGCACTCATGCAATAAAGTTCAAGTAAGCAAGACTGCTTTAATCGTCCATTGTGTATAGTCCAGATAGAGACGGAGCACAATGAAACAGCCAGCAGCCTATTGAAACAGCGCCACCAGCCCTTTGACTCTCTGCTGTGGCTGATGTTGCACACTTCAATAAAGACGCGGTGTGGCTTCATTCAATTGCTTTACTGGACAGTCTGAGAAAACACAGTGCAATACAGTTCTGCTTCTGTCCAGCCGGATGCAGAATACATACTGTGTGTATGGGCTGTGTTTCCTCGACAGGGTTGCTCATTTGTGGGGATACTCCCTCTTGTGGCGTAACGACGCCACTACACCCCTGTATTGCCTGATGGAAGAACAAGAGCACAGTGATTCTTTTAGATAAAATAACAGAAAATATAAATATGAAATAAATAAAAAATACGAGTGTCCCTTTTATAAACATCTGAACTTATTGACCTCACAGTATGATGATGTAGTTAAACATGAAAATATCCATTATTACAAATAATGACTGTGCTTTTAACACGTTTTAGAAGTGTTCCACAGCATGGAGCACAGTAGCAAAGCTGACATTGTAAAGCTGAAATGTGACTTTCACTTCTCAGACGCATTTTTCCATTCATAACTTGTCACCAAGAAATGAGGTATTTCTACTTTTTCAGGGCAAGTTTACGTTATTTTTTCTAAAAGCATCCCAATTTCCTAACATGCATACATGTTGGAAAAGTGTATAAATAGCATGTTTACGTATCAAACCTTTAAAAGATTAATCGAGCGTCATAGTTTACATTACATGCCAATCTGTTATTACATGATGCACTCATGGTTTTCTTACATTTGCTGATTTAAATGTTATGTGCGTTATGAGTTGTCCACGTCCCGTATGCCAAAAAGGAGAACAATTTATGGCCGTTCTAAACTTGTCGTTTTTTCTTCTTTTCTTTTTTACAGAAGGACAACACGGTGGCTGGATAATACCACAGTGACGGACCCTCAAAGAATTGTAGCCCCTCGTCACAAAATGATTCCTGTTGAAGATATTCTTTGTTGTCAACATTCGAGGGAACGAATGAAGACGTCCTCTCAGTCACCAGCAAGAGTCGACTGCTGGAGATCAGGGGGTGAGAGTGCAGCTCCCTTTTCTCCACTTCGAGAGTTAGACTGTTTGTGTTTTTGGCCCACTCATTTAGTTTGATAAACAGCCACGAGATGGACGAGAACATGTGTAAATACCTTGCATTGGAGTAAGTCTGTATTTTTGCATCAGTCAAGTTCATTTCTGACTGAAGTCGTTTGATATTCAAAGCTGTATGCAGAAAAGCCCACTGATACTGTGAGTGGATCACAGTTCATGTGATCAATAGCTTTATTTTCTATTTTCCTTGTTTTGATGATTTATGTCAAACTGCCTGTTGCACCATAATTTTCTCTGCTCAGATTTCTTAGTTTCTTTCTGCCATGTGTTCAGTATTGTGTGTTTTTTCTGGACATTTATTCATTTTCAATGAAGTAGTGAGATCAAAGCCAGCTGAAAGAAACAGAATCTCAACTGCATATTATAATGAATGTATCATCTGAGCTTACCTTCTACTTAGTGTCCCCCAGCAAAGTGTGGCTCACCAAACAGACTCCCTTGTAGTTAATTCAGTATTTAGAATCATGTAGATCATACTCACATCTGATAAATTATGTTTCTGCTTTATGTTTGTGGCTGGAACCATATGCTTGTTAATGGTGGCAATCAATAGAGAGCAGCCATTTGGTCCATGTATGAGGTTTACAGCATTAGGGTTAGAAGGACCTTTTTGTTGACTTTCCCAGTCTGTTTTTTTATATAGTTGACTAAACAAAGAGCATTCCCATGATTTGTGTCTGAGGAGCATCTACTACTATTAATGCCTTCAAAAAACCTTTAGGAAAGAAAAGCCTTGTGTGTATTCAGTTAAAACCTGCAGCCCGAATGACCTTGAACAAGTAAGATTTAGATAATAAAAACAAAATGCTCTGCTATTTAGCCAAAAATAATATGTAAGCATCTGGTTGAGGTAAAATAGTTGGCCTATAAGTGCATGTTTTCTCATTGGAGTCTGAGCCACCTGTTAAAGCATGCTCTCTTTTGTTATCAGTGTTAGCGTTGGGAGATTGGAAGAAGAACGGAAGTCCCGACTATTCTTTGGTGCAGAATACATGTCTTTGCACAAAGTAATCACTAGTGATGATTGCAATCATATTTATAGTATTATTGAGGTTATTTACATCGCTATATAACAACAACATGAATATTTACACCATTTTATGATTATTATGATTAATAATAATCATAATAATAACATATCATTACAGTCATGTTTTTGTATTATATTAATATAGTTATTAATATTGGTATATTTTGTATTGGGTATTATAATAATGTATACAGAATATGTTAATATTAACAGCTAAAATAATAGTAATTGTTATTATTGTTATTATTATTATTGGTTTAATTCATCTTAATGCTGTTTTCATCTCTGTTCAGTAACTGAAGAATAAACAGCCTCATATTTTCAATCATTTAGTTTCCGATCACAAAAATGTATTGATTTTTAAACTCTTTTTCAGCCACATATTGAATATACTTATACTATATATGTGTGAAGTCAAAACATTTTTATTTATTTTTTTAGAATTTTAACATTGGCTAATTTAAACAGGATTATTGCTTGGTTTAAATCAATGATAAATCCTTATACTTTGAATTTTCTTCCCCCTCAGTTGGTGCCAACGACGTCATCGGCCGTCCTGCACGAGGTGGACGTGAGTATGGACTCGTGGATGAGGTAGGTCAGGTTGGGTTTTTTTGGAGACTTCTCCGAAGATGAGGACAGCGAGCAGGAGGACGTTCATGACGATGGATGGACGAGCGATGATTCTGGCTACAGCTTCATGTTTGAGGCTTCTGATGACGAGGATGAAGAGGAGGAAGTGGATGAAGACGAAGATGATGACTTCAGACTTCAGCAGTTCACTCTTCTCAGCGTCTGGCAGGGATTTCGTAAAGAGATGTTTCCCGGTCGCCTTCCCTTTTGTCCTTCCGTCTCCGTCCCTTCTGGTGTGAGCCGTCCTGAAGAAGATCCATCCTTGGTTCCTCAGGGGCCAGAAGATTCCACTCCCTCAACCTCAGGCTGCAGCTCGTCCACAAAGAGAAGCAGAGAAGAGGACGCACAGGTAAGTGTGAAGAGGCAGAGGATCTCCGAGGACAGCAATGAAGAGGATGATGATGATGACTTCAGCTGATCGCCATGGAAACCCATTCCATGAAGCTCTCTATGCACTGTTCTTGAGCTCATCTGAAGGCCACATGAAGTTTGGAGGTCTGTAGCGATTGACTCTGCAGAAAGTTGGTGACCTCTGTCTGCGCACTATACACCTCAGCATCGCTGACCCCGCTCCATCATTTTACGTGGCCTACCACTTGGCTGAGTTGCTGTTGTTCCCAATCACTTCCACTTTGTTATTATCGCACTGACCGTTGACTGTGGAACATTTAGGAGCGAGGAAATTTCACGACTGGACTTGTTGCACAGGTGGCATCCTATCACAGGACCACGCTGGAATTCACTGAGCTCCTGAGAGGAAACAGAAACAGTCTGAATGCCGAGGTGCTTGCTTTTATACACCTGTGGCCATGGAAGTGATTGGAACACCGGATTTCATGGCAATATAGCGTGTCTCTTTTTAAATGATTTACCTTCTGAGTCATAGTTGGTGATGAGAAGGATGGAGGACTACAGGACCAGATGAGAAGGATGGAGGACTACAGGACCAGATGAGAAGGATGACACCACCCGCCTCACCCACCAGCCAAAGGGTGAGGCGGCTCCCGAGCAGCACAGAGGACGTTTTTGTTGTTTTTGGGAAGCTCCTCTCACACACACACACACACACACACACACACACACACACACACACACACACACACACACACACACACACACACACAGGATTTATTTCGGATTATTTATAGTTTATAGAATTATTATTTATTTTCTAGTAGATATCTGTCTGTGTAAATCTGTATATATCATCTCAATCTGTACAGTATTGCTTGCTTTGTTTTGTGTCAACATATATTATTGTACAGCTACTCTGTGTGCCTGTTATTGCCCTCGGGGACAAATAAAGTTTTTGAATTTAATTGTACAACCTCTTTGCATCTGTGGTCAGAAATTAAGGAGACAGACCATTTGTATGCATTATTGAAAAATCTATAAAGAATGCATGCATATTCATATTCATAGTATGTCAAAACAAGTTGTAGTATGTCAAATATTCATGAAATAGACATTGTATAGTATGCGAGGAAAACAAATTAAAATAGTACATCTCAAAAAGTCATAGTGTAGCATATTGAATAAAAGTGGTCGTATAGTATGATGAAAGTAATACAAAAAATCATAGTATGTTTTGTCAAGAAATGTAAAAGTCATAGTATAATATGGCTTTAAAAATCAATGGTGTAAAATGTGAAAAAATAATTATATTGCAGGACAACAAAGTCGCGATATAGTATGTTGAAACAAGTCTTATAAGAGTCATTACATAGTATTCCATTAAAAAGTGATATTAAAGTATGTCAAATAAATTCATAAAGTCATTGTATTGTGTCTAAAAAAGTTTAGTTATTAATTTAGTTTAAGTTTAGTTATTAAGTAATAGAATAGACATTTTTTTTTACTTTTTTAACTTGTTTCTAATATGAATAGTCGATGAAGTGACAAGTCGGGCTATCATTTGTCTGCAGCAAGACTCAAGAAAGGAGCAGCACATCAGCTTGGGAGATTCAGAACCAGAATCAGCTTTATTAGCCAAGTATGCACACATACAAGGAATTTGACTCCGGTAGGATGGACACTGTCTCAGACAGTAGACAGTAGACATACATACAAATGTAAGGCAGTTGCCTATTTTGGCCAATAGATGGCCCTGTTGTATTATTTATGCCCTCAGGCGTTACGCGATTGTTGCTGATTGTCCTTTACCGGTCACGTGTTTTCACGTGTTGGTTCAGTGTTTGTTTATGGTTTGCAAGGTAGGCACTATAGATATCTCTCCACATCATAGTAAAATATCTTGACCATAAATCGTTAATACGCTGTTCTATTTAAATGATGTGTTTATTAAGATATTTGTCTACCACCATGATGAAGTGTTAGGATTTATAACCTGGTTCAGTGTATTAACATTCAACCATTTTTACTCTAACATATACAGACAAATATCACTGGCTCTTTTACATTGACACCATATCTATGCTTTGGTGTAAACATATGAACACCTAACACACCGTAAGTTCTCTATATATCCCAGTAACTTGGCCTAGCTAATAACGTGGCTCATCACGTGCAGTTAGCTTAGCTTAGCTTTAGCTTCGGCTACAGAGTGACAGGGATAACCGACAGAAAACATCATATAACAGTGCAGGAATATTCGGCCAACTACCTCGCCACCTCTATAACTCTGTGGTGTTACTCTTTTTATATGTCTCTTTTATCAGTTTTCTTACACCTGAGAAAACACAGCAATACAGTTATGCTTCTGTCCAGCCGGATGCAGAATACATACTGTGTTTACTCTTGACAGGGTTGCTCATTAGGGGGAATACTCCCTCTTGTGGCGTAAAGAGTCCACTACACCCCTGTATTGCCTGATGGAAGAACTAGAGCACAGCAGTGATTCTTTTAGATAAAATAACAGAAAATATAAATATGAAATAACTAAAAACTATATGAGTGTCCCTTTTATAACCATCTGAACGTATTGTCCTCACAGTATGATGATGTAGTTAAATATTTACTAATGTTTGACTTTATCACCCTCCAACGTGTGAGGGGCTCAGCAGCCTCTCAGGAAGGAAATGAAACAAAATAGAGTATTAGTAGGTGAGTAGTGGTTTACCAGAGGTAGGCCTATGTGCTACAGGCAAACAATCTTGTTGGCTGTCGAAGTTAACTTCGAAATTATTATTATTTGTAGAGTACAAATGAACGCAGGCAAGTTCCAAGGTTTTAAGTTCTAAAATAAGCAATATGTGACATTTTTAGGAGGTATGATAATATAGTTAAACATTTTCTCTGGGAAGGGAAAAAAGCATGAATCAAATTGAGTAAATGATGTGCCCCTTAGGGAGAAAGGGGGGATAGGGTTACCAGGTCCAAGATTGTACCTCTTAGCATTCCAAATGTCAAAATTAGCCAAACACTGGAAAAGAGAGACACAGTCGACTGGATGGACAATGAGAAAAATGTGTGTTCTCTCTTTAATCTGATTGAGAGACTGTCTCCATGGTCAACACAACAAATCCAATTCTTGTTCACTTCGAGGATGCATGGACCAAAATACAGGCAGTGGTCTGCATGGTCAACTCAAGTCCATCAGCAGAGGAATCTGTAATAGTGGGTTCTAAAATCCTCCCTTCGTCAGTCCACTTGCTTTACAGTGTGAGAGGTTTCTGTGACATACATTAACCTACAATAAACAGTGTTACACTTGTACATTCACAACAGATGAAAGGATTCCTACACACAGACCGTTGCATATCCTGTAAGTTGTTTTATGAACCCACAGCCTGATGTTATGGAATCAAAATAAACAGCCATTTCTCAAATCAAGCCAAATATACAGCACAGACCTCTTTTGCCAGATAGTCTGATTTCCCTAATGAGTACTATGTCATTGTGACATCCCAGGAATTGGTTGAGACGGGCAGAAAATTAGTCCCCTATAAATTCACAAAGAATGAAATGTGCCGAATTATGTGTTGACATCTAATAAATTGCAAAACGTAGGTGATAGTACCTTCTAATAACAGACGATGCAATAACATTATTATTTCTTTTGTCATTTGCTTATCGCAGGATATCCTTGAATGGCAAACATCCCGTCAGTTCTTTTATTGGCGCCTGCGGCGCCTGCTGCTGGAGGACACGGTGAAGAGCAAGATCCAAGCAGCCAACAGCGAGCTGACAGACGGCCAGATCCAGGCGATGCTGCTCCGCTGGTTTGTGGAGGCCGTGAAGGTAAAACCCACCGCTTACTTATCGGCTTCGTTTTACAGTCGCTCAATATTCACTGACTTGTGAATATGTGAACTGGACTTTGTATTGAACTCAACATGAATTATTTAAAGCAGCATACCTACATGATGAGTGTATTGATGATGATACTATTTATTCAGCTTGCACCGATTCTTTATATCTACTTAATTTGAGTGATCAGTTTGTGGTTCTGTAGAGTTTTAAAAGGGTAAATAATTACCATATAATTACTCCAAACATCTTCTACAATAAAATCCAAATCGAAGTAAAGCTAAGAGATTGAATATGCCCCCCCCCCCCCCCCCCCCCCCCCACTCACTTTCACACCAAAACAAAAGACTGTGATAAAGCATGAGCAGCACATTTGCTGGGACTTGTCATTTTTAAAAATGTATTTTTAGATCCACACAGTTGAAGTATCTCCTCATATCCAAAGACATCATGTCCAGCCTTCTGTGAGAGACTTTGATTATAGTTCAGAATTAGCCATTTAATGCTGGCAGCAATCCGTCATTTCAGGGGAGTGTGTCGATGCTCAAGTAAACACCCTCTTAGCCCCTGGGAATGATTACAGACGCCTTTTCTTTTTATCCTGAAACCCCTATCCCGTCCCCTCAAGGTGCAGCAGAT
The DNA here is from genome assembly GCF_963514095.1 of Eutrigla gurnardus. NCBI lineage: Eukaryota > Metazoa > Chordata > Actinopteri > Perciformes > Triglidae > Eutrigla > Eutrigla gurnardus. The sequence continues at coordinate 3,124,493 of NC_139938.1, read as the reverse complement.
AAAGAAATAGTAAGCAGTCCTATTAAATCATGGTGATGGAATAAAGATGGTCTGATAGCTGGTAGTTAATGAAAATAAACATCCCTCAGGGATACATACATGCTGTACCTTCCAGCCCAGTAAATAAGTTATCACATGATGTACAACAGTATTCATCCTTGGAACATTCCTGACATCTTTTTCTCGGTTTAGTCACTCTCATGCACGTACTGATTTAATTTGCCCAAAAAGAGGTCGCTGTCCTCCCTTTGAATATCTCGTCATGGTTTTGAGGAGAGTTCTTGTTGAGTTTCAATCAAAATGCGATGCATCAGAAGGAGGAGTGGCATTCACATTTCACTGAACGTCGTCGTCGTAGCATTGGTAAGTCCGTCATATTTGTGTACTCAGTTTATGTGATTATGTTGTGTTTTGTGCTTGAATTATTACGGTGATTGTCTGCAAATCATGTTTAACTAAGTTAGTTAGTTTTGACGTTTAAGTTACAAATGAGTTGCGAATGCCACTGAGGTCGTATGATGTTAACTATCAAGCTAAGGTTAGCGCAAATGCCAACACATTTTTATTTATGCTACTGTGGAAGAAAAACTCTTCAGGTCCAATTCTGTGTCTGGTTCAAATGAGGTTTAATCACTGACAGTGGAGAAAAGAAATTCACAGTGTATCCATGAAGATCCAGTCTCCCGAATGGCCTGGCCGAGGTGGATTTATACAGAATATTTGGGAGAACAAAAGGGAAGGCGTCATGATTTGCATTGAATCAACACATGTCTCTCTGCAGAGGAAGAGACATCTGTGGATGTCTACAAGGTGTGACTGTTCTCGGGACAGCTAGACGATGTCACTACAGGGGTCATCCATCGGGCCCTGATCAATGTATGTGAGACAAATGTTACGGAGACAGTTCAGGAAGAGGGAAAGATCAAAGAGTCTTTTCATCAAGACAGCAAGGGTTAAACACAATAAAAAAAACAGCTCAGCAGGACATTTGATGTTCCGAGAGAAAGGAACATTATATGAGATACAAATAAGAATTGTAAGGTACATTTTCTCCTACAATTCCCCATTTTGTCCTATAGGACAACACTAAATACACAAGAAAATGTAATCAAGTGAAGTAAGAAAATTACAATACATCAATTCTACACAATTCGTCGAAAAAAAAAATTAATTCTTTAGGTACGTCGTGAGTAGTTCGTTGAATCAACATTTTAGTAGTCACCTTAGCTGTAATCATTTTGCACATTGCTCTGATACAAGAAAAAATAACAACAAAATATAAAACAGATTATACCAACAAAAACATATTGAACTATATATGTACCCCAACGACAAATTAGTGTTTCCAACCATTCAAAAGGGCTACTAATATCGCTGGTGTGCACTTCATCAGCAATGTGTTTAACGTGTGTAATGACATTAGAAAGGCTAGCATTATAATCTGGCACATAAGTACAACATTCAACACCAATCACTGCACAAGTACCACCCTGGGATGCTAAAAGATAGTCTAAAGCTGCTCTATTCTGTAAGGCAACTAGACGGGTTGCAGCCAGCTGTTTTGATAAGAGAGACAAACCTAGGGAAGTGGTATTAGCTAAATCCTCTATACGTTTGGAAAGATCTCTTGTCTGATTCAGGGAAGACAATACACCATAACTGGGAATAAGCATGCCGAATAGAAGGCTCCAATATGTGTGTGAGTGGGTGATTAACACATCTCGTTTAGATCTTGTTGACCTTAATCCTGAGGGAATTGTAGGCAATTTATCTACAACTCGCATTGCTGGGACTACGTAGCCCAGGCCACACACTCCGCTCCAACCCTTAGGAAGATATTCATATGCTTTTTGTCCACATATCCAGTACATCCCTTTTCCAGCTAGGACGCAGCAAAAAGAATCCTCTGTGTCTAACCTAGAAAAGTTAATGTCAAGTGTAGAACAAGCTGTAGGTGGAGGGCTGTAGTCCGAAGTCCATATTCTGGGAGAACTTCTTGGTATTGGATAAAACAGCGAGTCACAGTTCGAATGTCCCATGTCATGACCAACTCCGTTACCTTTAATGCACCACTTTAATGGTCGTGGGACTACTCTAAGAGGGATGGCAGCAGGGACATCAGTGCATGCCTGACACTTGCTTGTGGATGTTTTGCAAGGTAAAGGTCTCAGTTCAGGTGTAACTGGGCACAGTTCATGGGTGTAAGAGGTGTGTGTATTTAGGTGAAGTAAATGGCACGTGTCGCAGTCAGAAATGAGCAGAGCCATCAGGGGGAGGCCTTCATTTGTGCTATGTGGGATGAATCCACGTACATAACAATTGGTAGAATTTGAGCTGTGATAAGCTACCATTCTAGTCAGGTTGATAAAAGTGTTTGTAGAAATAATTTGGTCATGTGTGAGAAAGAGTTTCTCGTCTCTGTTGAAGGATGGAGCATTTAAGGAGGGATGAGATATTGCTAATATGCTTTTTTTTTGGTAGCTCCGTGGTTTCAGTATTAAGAGGGGGATCTTCCAAAGCAACTTTCTGTCCCCATTGCTTAATACTGGTACTGCAAAGGAGCCACAGAAGTGATAATCCGGTCACAAGCAGCAGCCATGTTGGTGTCGTCCATCAGCATCTGGTCAGAACAGCACCGTTCCGGGTTGTCTTCCTGCTGGGCTGTTGATCTTCACTGGTCCATGTTGGCATCCTGCTGGGCTGTTGATCTTCACTGGTGTGAAGAGTGGATCCATGTGGGGTGTCACACACTTCATGACAGTGTTGTTGGTCAGCAGTATTTGAGATGGACCGGTCCACCTGGGCTGGAGAGCGTTCCTTCCCTTGAACTGCTTCAGGGTTGAAATCCCCAGGCTGAAGGTTGTGACAGCCCCCGTCAGTGGGAGGCGTGTGGGCTGCAATCACCTGTTAGTGCAGAGCTTAGACAGAAGAACACAGTTCCTTGCAGAGTTCTCGTGTGATAGAGGAGTTGAAATGGGTGCCTTTTGTCGCTGTTAATGCAGCGCAGGATCCCAAACAGGCAGACAATGTCTCTGAGGAGCAGGGTAGTCACTGTTGTGGTGTCTTCAGTCTATGTTGAAAACATATGATTAAAAAAAAACAATAACAATAACATGTGAACATATGACTTTGTACAAAGTCAATCTGCATATTTACAAAAGAGTCCTCACGGGGGGAATGCGCTTCTTGGTTTGTGTCGACGAAATTGTTTGAATTTAGGGACGTAACAGGAGCAACGTAAATCTGCTTATTGCAGCAACCATTCCCCATTTGCTCCTGTGAGTCACACCATGTGTCACACAAACAAGTTGAGGAAGCAGGAAATGTGTGGCTAATGCGCGGCCGTCGCAGCAGCTCCACAATTCATAAAACAACACAACCAGGCAGAGCGCTCAGAGGTGTCGGGGGCAGCTTGTAACGTAAATTCTGGGGTCTCAAAAAGGGGACCAATTGCATAACCTGAGTCAAATGTAGGGCTCTCTGTTTCCCACTATGTGCATTGACTGAATCGCAAAATCTGACAAGTATACCTGTAAAACGTGGAATTTGTCAAAAGCTGAAAATCAATGTTTTCTCGAACATTATAAGAGTTTGTTACCATACCTAAGCAAAACGTTGCGGAGAGTCTCTATTGTGTTTTAGTGTAATCAACGGGAACACCGCCTCATCCAGCATGTCTGAAAAGTTAAACATAAATAGCGGTGAGTGGATCGACAGATACGCTGATTTTAGACACGGCGAAAGTCGGGGGCAGGGGGCTGCTAGAAATGTCTTTATTTTGAGTCATCACCTACACGATTAGACACTATTTGATGAAAAAAAAATGCTATAAAATTGTAAAATACAGAATTTCTATAAATGAAAACGGAAAACAGAATTTCAAAAATAAAAACGGAAAACAGAATTTCGAAAAATGAGAACGGAAAACAAAATTTAGAAACATTTAAACGGAAAACACAGAAGTCCGAAAAATGGAAAACAGAAAACACCGAATTTAGAAAAATTAAACAGAAACCGGGATTTAGAAAAATTAAAACGGAAAGTACGAAATTCTGGAAAAATAAGTGGAATCTTGAAAAATTAAAACGGATTTCATAGGGTTCTAGTCTACAAACAAAATTAACTCAGGTTTTGCAAGTGGTTTGTCTAGTGGATCGGGACGGGGTGAGCATAATGGTCAACTAAGATCAACTTTCACAACTATATGGCTTGCCATCAATTAGGGAAAGGAAGGAGGGAAACAGAGTTAAGAGGTGATCAGCACTCAATAGTAAGGTTAGGTTTGGAAAGAAGGGTGAACTCATAACAAGTCTGTCTAGAGGAGGAAAAATGTTGCAGAGCGGAAGACAACATGGGAGACAGAGTGGGGGGCAAATAGTGTTTAGTGGAGATCTCAGTACCATGGAGGAGGTAGTTTCTACAGCGTGACTGAAATAAAAAAAATACTGGGATCTGGGATGAACAGAACAGGAGGAGAGGATAGTGGTTGGATCTGGAACTACAGGGAAAATAGGGTTAACACAGTCATTAACTACACTGAGGTCTTATAACTTGTCTTATTTGTTTTTTTGGTATGGGCAAAATGGGAGTGTTACAGAGGCTGGAGGTAGCTATTATTATGCCTTGTTCTAACAGGGACTCTATCACAGGTGCAATTCCAAGTTCTGCGTCAAGTTTAAGGGGATACTGGCGTTTCTTTGGGAGTGGTTTATCTGGGTTGACATTCATTTTTACACTAGAAGCAGAAAGAATCAGTCCCACATCATTAGGGTGGGAGGAACACAAAGCAGGAGGGATCTGGGAGAGAAGATGGAAGGAGGTTGTAGATGGAGAAATAGGCTGGGGGGGCTAGGTGTGATTCTGTCTGTGACAGAGTTCAAAAGATAACAGGTTGTGGGTCAAAAGAGACACACAGGATGTACCCCAAAGAGCCAACCTTGTACAGTGGGTAACTGGCTACAGTATCACAAAATGTTTTGTCATTACAACATTGGAATAACTTTACCATCTTGCCCAGCTCCAAGGTGTCGCATTTGTTAGCAGTAGCTACTGCGATATGGGGAACACCGTCATCCTTCTGAAACATAGGTTGTTGAGTGAGAGATAGTTTTACATTGAGTGCAATCCCTCCATGACCAAAATATATATCATTAACATGCAAGAGGGAGGTTGCTCTTTCATCTTGCTCAGCTTTTTGAGTATACTCAGAATTTGGAACTGCATCGTGATGAGCTAGACAATGGAGTGAGGGAAACCAGAGCAAAGAGTCAGATATTTCAGAAATCAGCCAAGAAAGGAAAGGAGAAGTGGGTTGTTGGGTTATATGGTCATAGATTGTTTGAAGTTTTAAAGAAAGTTGAGGAGAGGGCAACTGCCAAGCATAGGTCACTGATCGAGAAACCTGTTGTAGCATAGAAAACACAGTATTAACATTAGCATCAGGTACATCAAGATATACCCCATAAGGGGGGCATTAATGGTGCAGCCAAATTGACATAATAAATCACGACCCAGTAAGTTCAGAGGGGTATCAGTAGCCATTAGAAAGGCTTGTTTTCTAGATAGGGGGCCTAATTCCACTGTCATTGGAGTACTTACTAGGTTTTGTTTAGTGATGCCGGAGACGCCTACTGTGTTTACAACCTCAGAGGACAATTCAATGGAGGACAAGTCTTTAGGATTGATGGCAAGTCATATAATTCAGTTAATTTATCCCTCTTTTTTTTTCTTTTTTTTTTTTAGAAGAGAGAAAAAATAAAATAAAAATGTACATGTAAAAAAATATGAAATGAAATCAAAACCAACATAATTATTAACGAGAAATTTAAAATGAAAATAATACATTTAAAAAAAAAAAGAATATTAACAAAAGGTAAAAATGAATTAATATAGACAAAAAACAAACTAGTTAAGATAAACAATAATACTTAAAGGACAAATTACTAATAGTATGTGAAACCTGAAGTAATAAAATAGAAAAATAATGTATTTACAAAAAGACTAAAATAGCAACAGGTAGGTTGCAGAAAATGCATTAAAACAGTCAGACAACCAACTAGTTAGAGAAGCGATACTAAACAGTGTTGTGCCTGAACCTGTTCATTGAACGATAGTTCTTGAACTCGTTCATATTTTGGGAAGAACGTGAACTGAACGTACTGTATTTCTGCCTGATGAACGCTACTGTGAATGCATTCATCCGGGTGTCTGTGAACGCTCTCTCAGTTTAACTCCGTTCAATAGGGTGCCAGATTTGTATAGAGCATTCCAGGCAAAAACCAGGCGAAAATAAAAAATAATAATAAAGATAAAAATGAAATACAATTGAAACAAAAAATATTATAAAATGATTAACGAGAAAATAATAACAGTACTAAAAATTGAGAACAATATTTTTACATAAAAAATAAAACGGGGCAAATTAATTGATACAGAAACAACCGGCTCAAAAGAAATGATAATACTAGAAGGAAAAGGTACGGTATTAGTTATGAGAAACAAGAAATCATAAAATCGAAAAATCAAAAAATACTAAAATAATAGAAAGTAGGTAGAGTGATTTAAAAAAATAAACAAACCAACAGGCTAAAGGGAAGCCAGAATACTAAAAGAACCAATTTAACTACAGTAAAGAGCAAAAGAGTAAATAACAAAAGGGCAGGTGGGGGAAACTTATTAAAACAGAGAGACAAACCAACTAGTTAGAGAAGGGATAAAGGGCAAGTTACTAACAGTCGTGAGTAACAAGAAATTAAAAAAAATAGAATATAACGTATTTAAAAAGAAAAATAAAGTAGGTTGGGGAAAATTAATTAAAACAGACAAACCACCCAACAATCAAAGAAGCGATACTACTAAATAACAAAGGAACAGTGAAGAAAAATGTGAATTTGCATGAAAAGAAAGTGCTCTTAGCCACGTGGTAAACCAGCAGTCGTGAATCACGGTGAACAAAAGGTTATTAACTAACGGATAAGGAATTAGAGCTGGAATGTTGTGTTCAAATGTAACCTCCCGAACAACTACTCTATTTATTTCTCGCAGGAGAAGCAGGAGGAGCAGCAGGAGGAGGAGAAGCAGGAGGAGGAGCAGGAAGAGGAGGAGCAGCAGGAGGAGGAGGAGAAGAAGCAGAAGGAGGAGGAGGAGGAGCAGCAGGAGGAGGAGGAGGAGGAGGAGGGGCAGCAGGAGGAGGAGGAGAAGGAGCAGCAGGAGGAGGAGGAGAAGGAGGGGGATGAGGAGGAGGACGATGAGAAGGAGGAGGAGGCGGAGGGGGATGAGGAGGAGGAGCAGCAGCAGCAGCAGGAGGAGCAGCAGCAGCAGGAGCAGCAACAGCAGGAGCAGCAGGAGCAGCAGCAGCCGCCCCCACAGTCCCCACAGCCCCAGCAGTCCCTGCGGAAGAGAAAGGCGGGGGACAAAGAACCTCCTTCCTCCGCCCCTCAGGTGGGAAGATGATAGATGTTTAATTCAGTGTCATAATCATTTTGCCCAAAGTATGGAACCCAATTCAATTCAGTTTTATTTTTAGTGCTGAATCATAACATACACTTTACATTTAGAGTTAATCGTGTCTTATTATTGATTTTCTCTCTACCGGCAGAAGAAAAAAGAGAAGACGCCACGGGCGTCTTCGGAGACGGAGGCGAGCGACGATGAGGTGAGTGAGATGGATTAGTTCATCGATAATTTTACAAATCTTTAACAAGCGTATAACCAATGAGCACATGTGATCATGTGGTAGAGGCGTTATTGATTGTTGTTTTGATTTCCCAGGACAACGAGCGGGCCGGATGGTCCGACAAACAAAAAAAACTTTTCAGGGCCATGTCCCCGTATTTCACGGGAAAGAGCAGGGGCTCCCTGACCCGGGGAATTACCTTTGGAACCTCCATGGGTAAGAATGAACACATTGTGTATTTGTGCAGGTGTGTGAAGTGTGTTCATGCAGCTTTCATCATCACGTGTTGCATCTTTACAGACGCATACATGGAGGAGTATTCCACATTTACATTCTGCCCTGAAGGAAGTTTAAAAATGCAGGAGAATGCGGTGTCCAAGGTCAGCAGGGCCAAGGTGTTTGTAAAATTCCTGGCCCTGGGCTGGTCCTCCCTGGCGGTCTGGGACTGGGCCTTTTTATACAACATCCCCCTGCTGAAGTTGTAAGTAGTGAATTTACAGATGTTAAGAACGTTCTTTCTCAGCAAGTCTTTTGCCTAGTTAAATAAAGGTTATATGATGATGAATGAATGAATGAATGAATTTTATTTTTCGAACATGTATAGAAAAAAAAAAGAAATGTATGTAACTCTTTGTACAAACAAAAAGAAAAAGAGAAATTAATAAAGTAAAAATAAAATAGAGAACTAAGACATAACAAAATACCGCACATTGTTCGAAAAAAGGATTTGGAAGAAGTACAATACTTTTTTAATGTCCCACCCCTATTTAACTACTCTTCAGTTTGTGACTATACCGATATCCTAACTACCTAATACACCTAAATACCTACATACCATATATACATTTCATGAATATCTATATAAATATATATATATAAATCCACATGTATCTGCATACACATATATACATACATAAACACATATATATATACATATATATAATAAACACATACATATACACACACACATACATACATACATACATACACACATATAAATACACACACATACACACAGTACATACATATAAACTATCCCCATGACTCTCTACCCAGAATACCATATACTAAGTTAGTTACAATATAACAATCCACCCTACTCCATTTATAGCTTTCTCCCTCATCACCCTCCATTAACATACTTCCTCTTCCATGTACTTGTTTAAAAATATTTTTTTGTACCTTTTTTTAAACAGATTTATATTTGGGCTTTGTTTTATTTCTGTCTCCAGACTGTTCCACAAAGTCACCCCACAACTCGATACGCACATACTTTTCATATTTGTTCGAACCTTTGGTTTTTTAAAATTTAGGTCTCCCCTTAGATAATATCCCCCCTCCCTTTCACTAAACATACCTTGTATATTTTTTGGCAATAGATTTTTTCTCGCTTTGTACATTATTTGTGCCGTTCTGAATTTGACCAGATCCATAAATTTCAACATGTGTGATTTTATGAATAGTGGGTTTGTGTGATCTCTGTATCCTGTTTTGTTTATTGTCCTTATTGCTCTTTTCTGTATTGTGCATATCGGCTGCAGAGTGGTTTTGTAGGTGTTTCCCCAGACTTCGACACAGTAAGTCAAATATGGCAAAAATAGTGAGTAGTATAGAGTGTGCAGCGATTTATGATCAAGGATATGATGATGGTGGTGATGGAAGTACTCAAAACATATAATTGAGACAAAGTCCAGACTGGTCTTTCCTCAGCTACCCTACCTTCCTGAGGAGCGTTGGCCTGGCCCCCACCACGGTGTCCCTCTATGTGGGCCAGGCCATCTCCTTCATGGAGTTTTTCTATGACACCCCCCCCAAACACTCAAGGCTGTCGCAGGGCCAGCTCAAGGTCCTTGCCAGGGAGCTCAGAAAATTATACAGAGACCTTGGCAGGACCATACAGGGGCACCAGTCTCTCGTCAAACGGGAAACAGGAGAGGCTGGTGTCCCGGGAGGACCTGGGCCGGTGCAGGATCCTGGCCAGGGCCAAAATACCTGAGCTCCTGGGTGAGTCTGTACTGCCTCCCTCCCTCCCTCTCCCTCTCTCTCTCCCTCTCTCTCTCTCTCTCTCTCTCTCTCTCTCTCTCTCTCTCTCTCTCTCTCTCTCTCTCTCTCACACACACACCTTTTTTTCAGTGTCTAAAAGCTTCAAGTGTAACTGTTGTCTTCTCTCTTTGACTCTCATTACAGAGGACATAAAGAACGCCGCTCCCAGGGACCCAAAGACCCGGTATAGGTTCTTTGGGTTCCTGGCAGCATACCTGTCAGCCATTTATGGCCACAGGAGCGGTGTACTCACTAAGATGCGGGTCAAAGATGTTAAGGACGCCATGGGTGACGACACCCGGGGCTACCTGATCAATGCAAGTATTGTTTTAATCTCTTCCCGACATTTAGTTAGTCAGTTTGTGTTTCTGTTCCACACTTACCAATCGGTCATACGTTGTCTTCTGCAGGTCTTGGAGCACAAGACGGTACGGAAATTCGGCCTGGCACAGCTCTATCTGGAGTCGAATGGACAGTACGAGTTACATGGAGGTTCTGCTTGTTATTCTTTCTGTCAGAAATAAACGGAGATCGTCTCCAAAAAAGGTCCCGGTGTCACAGCATCATTCAAACCAACACAACGCAGAAGTACACGGTCACATCTGGATGCCCTGGTCGTGATTAAAGTTTATTTTTAAATCTACATATTCTAACTTCTTCGAGTGAAATGTACACTGATGGAAAAATGAAGTGAACCACCGACCATCCTCCACCTCCACTCCCAGCTCACGGCCTCTTTGGACGGAGGTGGTGTCTCGAGGTAGGAGGCAAATAACCTGGACTGTCTCTCCTCCACCTCTCAACCTCACAAACCGCTTATCCGTGTTGTCGTCCAATGTCACCGTTCACCCCGATGGCGTCCTCAGGGCCGGGGCTGATGCATGCCCCCTGAGCGCCGAGCTCTCGGCTGGTGTGCCGCCTGTCCCGGTGGACACCATCTCTTGGGCTACTCCAGCGACGGCTGCTTCGGTGACCGTCTCGACTGCCGCTGTGAGCCTCTCTGGGAGAGGGGGCTCTCCTGGTGCCGTCACATCTCCACCCGACGCTGGTACTGAACGGTCGGCTGACCGTTTTTCCGCGGGACAGCACAACACCCGGCTGGGAATGCCCTCCACTGCTCCGGCTACTAGCATCGTTGGTGCTAGCACCATTAATGCTAACACCGTGCTTCGCTCTCCACCTCCACAATACATCCTGGTTGGGGACTCCATGATAAGGTCTGTTGCAATCCCAAATGGCATTACTTATTCATTTTCTGGTGCAAAAATCCTGGACTTACACAAACACATCCCTGCTATTTCGGACCGTCACCCGTCTGCCCGCATGATCATCGTGCACTGTGGCGCGAACAACCTCAAGTGCAGACAATCAACGAAGCTCCGCACTGATTCTTCTTCTTCTTTAGTTAGGCAGACTAGACGCAGCTTTGGCGTATTGCTGCCCCTACAGTTTTTTTATTAAGAACTACATCAAATCCTTTTGTACAATCCTGTTTTGTGAAGATAATCCACCAATTTCTTTGTTTTAACCCAAGACTCGACCCGCGCTGATTACGAGCAGCTTGCAGACCTCATTGATAGCCTGGGGAGGACCTGTATTTTTTCAGGATTGATTCCATCCCCCAAACATGGCTCTGAGTCTTTTAGCAAGTTATTTAGCATCAATCAGTGGTTATCGGACTTTTGCTCTGCATGTGGGCTTGGTTTTATCAATAACTTTGACACATTCTGGACAAGGACTGATCTATTCTGGCATGACAACCTCCACCTCAACATCAAAGGTCTCACTGCACTAGCCTCCCGCATTACCACACATCTCCCCTGTCCCACAGATTGACGCCACAAGTCCACCACCATCTCCACCTCCATCCCCATCACCACATCACATCCTACACACATCCCAGTCATTACAAACAACAGACCACTACACATCCACCGTCCCATTACACCTCCCTGTCCTTCCCGTCATAACCTTAAACATATCAACATCAACAAGGTCTCACATTCAACCAGCCCACATGCAGCCCTCCACATGGCTCTTTTTAACGTTCGCTCCCTGTCGAACAAGTCTTTTATCATCAATGACCTGATTTTAGAGAACAAACTTGACTGTGTATTTTTAACTGAAACGTGGCTGAGCACTGATGCACCAGCTGTTCTCACTGAGGCTTCCCCACCAAATTTTAGTTTTTTATTTTCCAACAGGAGTGGAAGGAGAGTTGGTGGGACTGCAACAATAATTTTAAGCTCTATTATAACAAAGGTCACTTCTTTAACCAATTATACATCATTTGAACACCATGCCTTTGTTTTTAGCAGTCCTCCGATTTTATGTGTGACTATTTATAGACCACCCAAGCACCACCCCTCTTTTATTAATGAGTTTTCCAAACTTTTATCAATTTTACACTCAACTTACAACAGGGTTTTAATAACTGGTGATTTTAACATGCACACATATACACACATACATACATATAGATAACAATTCAGATCCCACTGCGACTGAATTTTTAAATCTTTTAAACGACCTCGATTTTAAGCAGCACATCACACAGCCCACTCACAACAAAGGACACACCCTGTAACACATGGCCTGTCCACAGGTGTGTCCTCTGTTGTCGGCCTGGCTGTGTCTGACCATTACTGTGTGTTTTTTGATCTCTCCAGTTTTATCCAACAGGGGGCCCCAGTGAGAACAGTGAGGAAGCGCTACCTTACTCCTGAGGTGGCTGCAAATTTTATTGAAATTTTACAGAATAGCACTGCTGACATTTTACCTGCATCCTGCGATTTTATTGTTGACAATTTTAACAGTAAACTCAGGTCAGCCCTAGATTCAGTGGCTCCACTTTCCACAAAAACAATGTCAACCAAACCTACACCACCTTGGATAAAGACTGAAATAAAACAACTGAAAAGAAATTGCAGGAGCGCTGAAAGAAAATGGAGGCAGTCAAAACTAACAGTTCATCACGAAATATTCCGGGACAAACTCAAAACCTACAATAAAGCAGTAAAACAGGCAAGAACTCTCCATTTTTCACAACTCATCTCAGATAAAAAGAACGACCATAAATTCCTCTTCTCCACAATCGCTCGTTTAATTAATAGTGATTTTAAGAAATCCTCCATAGTCCCAACAAACAATCTAATTTGCAGACCACTTCAGAGGTAAAATCATTGGCATTAGGTCCACTCTTTTAGAACATAACATTGTTGCTTTTTAACAGACCCGAACCATCACTTTTATCTGAGGAGACAATGGAGCATTTTGTCCTGGTTGATGCAGAAACCCTTTGTAGAGTTTTCTCCCGAGTAAACCCAACAACCTGCCTTTTAGACCCAATCCCCACATCACTCTTAAAATAATTGTATGCGTTCTTTGAGTTTGAACTTTTAAATCTTGTGAATTACTCACTCCAGACGGGTATCTTCCCCACTGCCTTTAAAACGGCAGTGGTGAAGCCCCTTCTGAAGAAGAGCAATTTGGATCCTGACATCTTCGCCAACTACCGACCTGTATCCAACTTACCCTTTTTAAGTAAAGTTTTAGAAAAGTTCGTTTTTATCCAATTAAATTATTTTTTAAACAACAACAACATTGTCAATCTGGTTTTAGGATGAACCACAGTACCGAGACAGCCCTCGTGAAGATTGTTAATGACCTCAGGTGTAACAGTGACTCTCAGAAACTGTCAGTCCTGGTGCTACTGGATCTAAGCGCTGCTTTTGATACAGTAGATCACCACATTTTGTTAAATAGACTTAGACACCTGGTGGGCCTCTCTGGTACTGTTCTTAACTTGTTTTATTCCTACCTCACAGGTCGTCACTTTCTTGTAAGTATGGATACATGTTCCTCAGGAATGCATGAACTTAAGTGTGGGGCGCCCCAAGGGTCAATTTTAGGTCCAATACTTTTTAATTTATATATGCTCCCCCTTGGGGACGTCATCAGGAGGCATGGCATCAATTTTCACAGCCACGCTGATGATACACAGCTCTGCATTGCTGTGTCTCCTGATGACACGGGACCTTTTGATTCCCTTTTAAACTGTATTTTAGATATAAAGTCATGGATGGCAGAGAACTTCCTGCAGCTCAACCAGGACAAAACAGAGTGTGACAGGATGGTCGGGTAGTTTCCACCGTTCCCCCTCCTCCTTGCTTGATCCACACCAGGTGTGTGTCAGTGCGCTGCACTGATTGTAGGGCGGAGCCGCCAGCGCTCCTGGCGCAGGTGTCTATTTAATCCAGTCTGTCCTTCACCTCCCTCATGGCTGGTATCTTGGCGTGGCATGGCGCTGTGTGTGGTCTTAGCTGTGTGGCGGTTGGCGTCGCCGATTTTGCCGGACCCTCGATTTTGCCGGACTCTCTCTCCACCTTGAAATTCGTGGCGGTCAGCTGGCTACTGCTGTGTGGGATTGGAGTTGTCCGTGCTGCGGATTCACTCTCTCCAGGATTTACCTGCGGCTTGTCGCTCTCCCTCTCCTCTGTGTTAGCAGAGCCGCACCTGTGCTTCGGGGTACGCTCTCGGCCTGGCTGTGCGCTGCGGTGCTCCACTTACCGGCGTCTGACGCTTCGGTGCACCGGGACTCTACTGCTGTCTTGTAGTGTTTTAATGTCCAGTCTCACGATCACCGTTTACTTGCTCCCTTTCCCACTTACTATTGGTCCTATTGGACCTTAAGTGCTCCACCGTTGTGTAGCCAACCAGTGAGCTCTGATTTATTATCCTTAGTATGTTTATTGATTGTTTTGCATGAATATTGTTTCCTTTTTTAGTTTATTATGACTAATTGCTTTGCTTTTGTGTGCTATTAACTGTTTGCTTTTCTTTGTTTTTGTTTAATGGTTATGTTTGTTTTCTTTATTCCAAGGTTTATTTGTTGTATATAATTGATTGTGTCGTTTTGTTTTTGAGCCACTGCTACCTGAGTGACGAAAAGGTTGAAATATTGCAGCATTTAAAAGAGTAGGATGTCACTGACTAAACTATTTAACTTGTATTTTTATATTGAGAATTAATAAAATTAATTATTTTCATAACTCACGTCTTGTCTGGGTGCATTCGGACTTGTGTCCTTTAAAACTAATTTCCTGGGGGCGAAATTCCCCCTGGGGGTGAAATTCCCCCTGGGGGCGAAATTCCCCCAGGTGGCGTTGTCGAGCAGCACTTTATCTGCAATTTAAATTGTTAATTTTGCACATACCACCCTCATGCCACACTTGGCGTTGTCGGCAGGATTTGCACCCTTAGAGACAGACGTGATTTATTTTTAGTAAAATAATATTTTTAATTGAAGAAGAAAAAAAAAAAAAAAAAAAAATTAATTATAATTACTCAGTATTGTGTCAGTGGGAGACGTACATTACTGAACCTTGTTTTTTTGTGTATTTAGAGACAAGACAGCAGTAGTTGTCCAGATATTTAACCTGCCTGTTATTTCAGGACTCCATTTGGTGTGAAGCTTTGGTGCGGCTTGCCCCCTACAGTCATGGAGGAGGAGATGCAGCAGCTCAGAGATTTGGTCGCCCAGCTAAGGGCAGAAAATGAGCGCTTGCTCCTGGAGGGTGTGGCCCCCCAGGCGGGTCCCAGTGGGGCTGCCTCTGTCCCTCCTGCCGTGGCGAGTGGTGCTCCACCTGCTGGTCCAACGGTGGCTGAGCGGGTTGGTGGTCGTGCCCAGGGACCGCAGATGCCCCGTGTTTAATGGTAAAACTGGCATTGCTAGGGACTGCGAAGGAGAATGGGTCCGTGCTGGCCCCTCTGCTGGTCTGTCTTCTACTGTGGCCAGGTCCTCCAACTCCTGTCGCCAGCCGGAAAACTAGAGCCCACTGAGCTGCCGAGCCACAGTTCAGATGGGGAGTTAGCAGGCTCACAAGTAGCAGCTGCGGCCGGGTTAATGGCATCCTGTCCAAATATTGACGTTGTCATGAGTGGGGTCACTGTTTCCTGCTCGGTGGACACCGGGTCAATGGTGTCTACAGTCACTGAGAGCTTCTTTCTTGAGCACTTTGCACTTTGGGGGAATGATCGACTCCAGTCATGTCATTGGTTGCAGCTTCGGGCTGCTAATGGTCTCGCTATTCCTTACCTGGGTTACCTAGAACTGGATGTCTCTTTCTTTGTGGGAAGACGATCCCTCGTTGTGGTATTCTGGTGGTGAAGGACCCTGTCAGCACTGGGTCTTCTGTCGCTAGGATTCTGGGGATGAATGTCATTCGTCGCTGCTACCGAGAGCTCTTTGGAGCCCATGGCCTTTCATTTTTTTAACCTGCCTGCAGTCACACAGTCTCCTGATCCCGTTATTCAGGCCTTGCAGCAATGTCATCAGGTGGTTAATCAGCGCCATGCTCCATTCACTGGTGCTGCTAGAGTTCGAGGCTCCAGAGTGGTGCGTGTCCCTGGTGGGGTAATGCAGATGGTTGCTAGCACTTGCCCTGAACAGTTCTCTGGGCAGTCATTATTTTTCGAGCCCCCAGAGTCTGGTTTGCCTGCTGGGTTGCTGGCTTCCCCCTGTCTCGTTCAGGTTGTGAGAGGTACAACTTACATCCCAGTGGTTAATGTTGGGACCACCGAAATTGTCCTCTACCCACGAACCTGTCTTGGCATCCTGAGTCCAGCTGAAGTGGTCAGTCTTCCCCCAGGTGTCACCGAGGTTAGACCCTCTGCCACTGTTTCTTCTCAGGTGGCAGCTGGTTCAGGGCACAGTGACATTAAATGTGTTGATTTGTCTAGTTTGGCAGAATCAGAGCAGGTGCAGGTCCGGTCATTGTTGCAGAGGTTTAGTTCAGTCTGCTCTGCCCATGAGGGTGACCTTGGTTGTACCAATCTGGTCTCACATGACATCCCCCTGCTGGATGACATCCCAGTTCGGCAGAGGTACAGACGTGTTCCACCTTCAGAGTATGAGGCAGTCAAGACTCATATAAATCAACTTCTTGAAGTCCAGGTGATAAGGGAAAGCAGCAGTCCTTATGCCTCTCCAATTGTCTTGGTGCGGAAGAAGGACGGCAGTCTACGCATGTGTGTCGACTACCGCCTGCTTAACGCAAAGACGCGAAAGGATGCTTTTCCGTTACCTCGCATTGAGGAGAGTCTAGACGCGCTCTCTGGGGCCCAGTGGTTCTCCACTCTTGACCTAGCGAGCGGTTACCATCAGGTACCAGTCTCCGAGCAGGATAAGCAGAAAACCGCCTTTTGCACACCATTCGGCCTCTTTGAATGGAATCGTATGCCGTTCGGGCTGTGCAATGCACCAAGCACTTTTCAGCGTCTGATGCAGAGGATGTTTGGAGACCAGCAGTGTCAGTCTCTCCTTTTGTATCTGGATGACATCATTGTGTTCTCCGCTTCAGTCTCCCAGCATGTTCAACGGCTGGAGGTGGTTCTGGATCGTCTCCAGAGGGAAGGCCTAAAGGTCAAACTGGAAAAATGTTCATTCTTCCGGCGAGAGGTCAGCTACTTAGGTCACATCATCTCTGACCAGGGTGTTGCCACTGATCCTGCGAAGATTGCAGCCGTAGCCAAGTGGCCGCGTCCCAGTCAGGTGTCGGAGCTGCGCTCATTTTTGGGCTTTGCCAGTTATTACCGGCGTTTTGTTGAAAGCTTTGCTAAGCTAGCTGGCCCGTTGCACAAATTGGTGGCCAGGCTGGCTGGTACAAAGTCCAAGAAGGGATCTGGACAAGTGTTCCAGATTGCGTGGACTCCAGAGTGTGAAGAGAGCTTTGAGGCTCTCAAGTTCAAATTGACCTCTGCACCTGTGCTTGCTTTTGCTGATTTTTCACGCCCTTTTATTTTAGAGACGGATGCCAGCCACAGTGGACTTGGTGCTGTACTCTCACAGGAGACTGAAGGTGGTGTTAGGCCAATAGCATACGCAAGTCGGGGCCTTCGACCGACGGAGCAGAACATGGTCAACTACAGCTCCATGAAGTTGGAGTTTCTCGCTTTAAAATGGGCTATGACAGAGAAGTTTCGTGAGTACCTGTTGGGGCACAAGTGCATGGTTTTTACTGATAACAATCCCTTGAGCTATCTGCAATCAGCCAAACTAGGGGCTGCTGAACATCGCTGGGCTGCTCAACTTGCAGCATTCGATTTTGGGATCAAGTATCGATCTGGTCGCAGCAACAAAAATGCTGACGCACTCTCCCGGCTGCCCACATCCAGTGCTAACTTAGCAGAGCAGATCTTGCCCAGCACCCCTGTCCCTGAAATCCTCCAGTCAGTGCCTCGTTCTGGCCAGGTTTCAGCAACACAGGCTGTCGTGTCGTTCTTTCCCCTTCAGTCCTTCTCTGACCTCTGTGCTTTGCAGGAGGCTGATCCCCTCCTGAAGGACATCTTGCCGTTCTGGCGGAGGCAGATCCAGCCTACATCCGAGGAGAGAAGGCAGCTCCCCAAGCTGGCTCTGACTTTATTAAAACAATGGGCTCGTCTTGTGGAAGAGGAGGGCGTGTTGTACCGCCGGGTCCATCGTTCAGATGGGGGGGAAGAAATCCTTCAGATTGTCTTGCCAGCTGTCCTTCAACAGGACATATTGACACAGCTCCATCAAGAACATGGGCATCAGGATGTGGAGCGCACCACAGAGCTCGTGCGCCAGCGCTGTTATTGGCCGGGGATGACCTCTGACATCAGGCAATGGGTCCAAGGTTATGAGCGTTGCCAGGTTGCGAAAGACACCAGAGCAGTGTCTGGTAGCTTCATGGGGCACTTATTGGCATCACGGCCAAATGAGATTGTAGCCATAGATTTTACATTGTTGGAGCCCTCGCAGAGTGGTTTTGAAAATGTTCTGGTGATGACAGATGTGTTCAGTAAGTACACTGTGGCTGTCCCAACTCGGGATCAGAGGGCATCCACTGTTGCCCACTTTTTGCTAAATGACTGGTTTTTTAGGTTTGGTGTCCCAGGTCGCATTCATTCTGATCAGGGCAGGAGTTTCGAGAGCTTGTTGATCCAGCAGTTGTGTCACCTGTATGGGGTCAGCAAGTCACGCACTACTCCGTATCACCCTGCTGGAAATGGGCAGTGTGAGCGGTTTAACAGGACGCTCCACAATCTCTTGCGTACCTTGCCAGCCTCACGGAAACGTGACTGGGTCTCTTGTCTTCCCCATGTACTTTTTTGTTACAATACCACCCCTCATCAGGGTACTGGCGAATCACCACATCTTTTAATGTTCGGTCGTGAACCCCAGCTCCCCATTGATTTCCTTCTGGGTCGTGTCCAGGACCCGGCGCCAGGGAGAGTTGAAGACTGGCTGGTCGAGCACCAGGCCAGGCTTCAGGTGGCTTTTGGGAATGCTCGAGGGCGGTTGCTGGTGGCCGCTGAGCGTCGTAAAGAGCGCCATGATCAGGCGGTACGTGATGTTCCGCTTACAGTGGGCCAGTTGGTTTACCTTCGTGATCACAGTACCAGGGGTCGCCATAAGATCCAGGACATCTGGAGCTCAGTTGTTTATCAGGTCCTGAGAGCTCCTTCTGGTGGCGGACCTGTCTACACCATTGCACCAGTGGATGATTTGCAGAAGACCTGGAACGTCCATCGTGACCTGCTTAAGGCCCAGATTGGTCCTGAACCGGTTCCTCTTCTCCATCAGTCTCCCCCTCCAAGGACCTCAGAAACCTCTGATGATTCTCTTGGGGGTGATCTATGGGTTCTGGTTCTCGACACTCCCGCACCACTTGTTTCTGGGGCCTCAAGGCTATCAGGGTCCACAAGGCCCCATCAGGAGGCTTTGGCCAGTCGGCCTGTTCCTGCGACCCCTGCAGCAGTTCCTTCTGCTCAGAGGCATCTAGCACCTGCTGGTCAGCCAGTTCTGCGTCGCACTCCTCGGTCAACAGCTGGGCAACATTCAAACATGAATCATCTTCCTCGGCCGGTGTCAAATGCACAGTCTGCGGTCTTTCGGCCTTGGTGCTAGTGTGTTTTGTGCTTTACCCATCGTCGGGGCGACGATGCAAAATTTGGGGGTAGAATGTGACAGGATGGTCGGGTAGTTTCCACCGTTCCCCCTCCTCCTTGCTTGATCCACACCAGGTGTGTGTCAGTGCGCTGCACTGATTGTAGGGCGGAGCCGCCAGCGCTCCTGGCGCAGGTGTCTATTTAATCCAGTTTGTCCTTCACCTCCCTCATGGCTGGTATCTTGGCGTGGCATGGCGCTGTGTGTGGTCTGAGCTGTGTGGCGGTTGGCGTCGCCGATTTTGCCGGACCCTCGATTTTGCCGGACTCTCTCTCCACCTTGAAATTCGTGGCGGTCAGCTGGCTACTGCTGTGTGGGATTGGAGTTGTCCGTGCTGCGGATTCACTCTCTCCAGGATTTACCTGTGGCTTGTCGCTCTCCCTCTCCTCTGTGTTAGCAGAGCCGCACCTGTGCTTCGGGGTACGCTCTCGGCCTGGCTGTGCGCTGCGGTGCTCCACTTACCGGCGTCTGACGCTTCGGTGCACCGGGACTCTACTGCTGTCTTGTAGTGTTTTAATGTCCAGTCTCACGATCACCCTTTACTTGCTCCCTTTCCCACTTACTATTGGTCCTATTGGACCTTAAGTGCTCCACCGTTGTGTAGCCAACCAGTGAGCTCTGATTTATTATCCTTAGTATGTTTATTGATTGTTTTGCATGAATATTGTTTCCTTTTTTAGTTTATTATGACTAATTGCTTTGCTTTTGTGTGCTATTAACTGTTTGCTTTTCTTTGTTTTTGTTTAATGGTTATGTTTGTTTTCTTTATTCCAAGGTTTATTTGTTGTATATAATTGATTGTGTCGTTTTGTTTTTGAGCCACTGCTACCTGAGTGACGAAAAGGTGGTTGAAATATTGCAGCATTTAAAAGAGTAGGATGTCACTGACTAAACTATTTAACTTGTATTTTTATATTGAGAATTAATAAAATTAATTATTTTCATAACTCACGTCTTGTCTGGGTGCATTCGGACTTGTGTCCTTTAAAACTAATTTCCTGGGGGCGAAATTCCCCCAGGTGGCGTTGTCGAGCAGCACTTTATCTGCAATTTAAATTGTTAATTTTGCACATACCACCCTCATGCCACAAGAGGTTTTAATTATTGGGCCTGAAGGCAAGAGAGAGAAACTTTTACCAAAACTAAATGCTTTTAAACATTCACAGTGCGTAAAAAACCTGGGCGTTCTTTTCGACTCTGAGCTTGATTTTATTCCACACATCAGAAATACTACAAAGATTGTTTTTTACCATCTTAAGAATATAGCCAGAGTTCGCCCGTTTCTCTCTCTGGCCAGCACAGAGGTGCTAATGCATGCTTTTATCTCTAGCCGGTTAGATGACTGTAATGCCCTGCTCTCTGGTCTCCCGAAAAAGAGCATTTCACACCTTCAGCTGCTCCAGAACTCAGCTGCACGCGTGCTGACGAAAACCAGAAGGCGGGCTCACATTACACCGGTTTTAGAATCGCTGCATTGGCTCCCTGTGCGCTTCAGGATCGATTTTAAGGTTCTTTTACTAGTTTTTAAGTGTCTTAACGGCCTCGGGCCTTCTTATTTGTATGACCTGCTTTTACCGTATCGGCCCTCGCGGACCCTGAGGTCCTCCGGTACTGGTCTTTTATCTGTTCCCAATGTTAGAACCAAAACCTTTGGTGAAGCCCAGGGCTGTAAACTAACTTTTTGGCTCACCTGCCAAGGGGACCGGTATTCAACTTTTTCAGGAGTGTAATATACTCTGTGCATTGTTTTAAAATTACAGATTTTGTATCTTGTGTTAATGAATCTTTTTTGTGCATAAGCAAGTAATGAGGACCAACGATCGTCGTCTATTTGGGCTCCAAGGTCTTTCTCCCATTTTTCTTTGACCAGATTAGTGCTAGTTTTATTATTAGTCATTAAAAGATTGTAAGTTCTTGAAATATGTTTCAAGAAGCTGCTGAAAATGATTTTAGTGTGTTACCGTCATATAGGTCATCAATCTTAATTATATTCTTCTGGGCCCACACCTTTAAACCCAGGTCTTTCTGTACACATTTTAAGGAAGGGTTGGACATTATAGGGGTGAGTGGAGATAAAGAAGTTACTTGTCCTAAATAATGGCTAATTTTGTCCCAGATTTTAAATGAGTGAATAATGATTGGGTTATTTGTGTGTTTTTTTACAGTTTTAATATTAAAACAATATGGTATGTGTGATAAGTCTTCTATGTTTAAGATATAGCTTTCTATTCGTGTCCAGGAGGGAGTCTCATCGCCTCCGAACCAGTAAAAAAGTGGTCGTAATTGGGCAGCCCAGAAGTATAATTGTATATCTGGTAGTCCTAGTCCTCCTCTCTCTACCGGTAAACATAGCGTGGATCTTTTAATCCTTGGGGCCTTGTTACTCCAAATGAACTTTCCGGCTATTTTATTGTATTTGTTGAAGAAGGAACGTGGAAGATCAATTGGTATCGATTGTAATAAGTACATAAGTCTAGGGAATATGTTCATTTTGATAACGTTTACTCTGTCTATAAGGCTCAAAGGAAGGGTTGTCCATCTAGCCAAGTCTTTTTCAATCTTTAGTAGTAGAGGTAGGTAGTTGAGCTTATACAGGTTCTTAAGAGTACCGTCTGTTATGATTCCTAAATATTTGATCTTAGATTTGACCTGAAAGGGCGAACAGAGAGTCCTTGTGGATAAGCCTGGCTTAAATAATGGGAGGAGCTCGCTTTTAGTCCAGTTTATTTTGTAGCCAGAAAAGCTGCTGAAGCCGTCAATTAGGTGTAGCAAGGCTTTAAGTGTTTAAGTTTCCGGATTAGTTAAAAACAAAAGTATATCGTCGGCGTACAACGCAATTTTGTGTGTAGTGTTCCTTATTGGGATTCCCAATGTGTTGGGATCTTCTCTAATTTGTTGAGCCAAAGGTTCCGGGATGAGAGCAAAGATCAGGGGCGACAGGGGGCACCCATGTCTTGTGCCACGCCCCAATAGTGAAGGAGCCAGATACAGTTCCGTTGACGAGGATGAAGAGGAGGAAGTGGATGAAGACGAAGATGATGACTTCAGACTTCAGCAGTTCACTCTTCTCAGCGTCGGGCAGGGATTTCGTAAAGAGATGTTTCCCGGTCGCCTTCCCTTTTGTCCTTCCGTCTCCGTCCCTTCTGGTGTGAGCCGCCCTGAAGAAGATCCATCCTTGGTTCCTCAGGGGCCAGAAGATTCCACTCCCTCAACCTCAGGCTGCAACAAAAAGAGAAGCAGAGAAGAGGATGCACAGGTAAGTGTGAAGAGGCAGAGGATCTCCGAGGACAGCAATGAAGAGGATGATGATGATCACTTCAGCTGATCGCCACGGAAACCCATTCCATGAAGCTCTCTATGCACTGTTCTTGAGCTCATCTGAAGGCCACATGAAGTTTGGAGGTCTGTAGCGATTGACTCTGCAGAAAGTTGGTGACCTCTGTCTGCGCACTATACACCTCAGCATCGCTGACCCCGCTCCATCATTTTACGTGTCCTACCACTTGGCTGAGTTGCTGTTGTTCCCAATCGCTTCCACTTTGTTATTATCGCACTGACCGTTGACTGTGGAACATTTAGGAGCGAGGAAATTTCACGACTGGACTTGTTGCACAGGTGGCATCCTATCACAGGACCACGCTGGAATTCACTGAGCTCCTGAGAGGAAACAGAAACAGTCTGAATGCCGAGGTGCTTGCTTTTATACACCTGTGGCAATGGAAGTGATTGGAACACCGGATTTCATGGCAATATAGCGTGTCTCTTTTTAAAAGATTTACCTTCTGAGTCATAGTTGGTGATGAGAAGGATGGAGGACTACAGGACCAGATGAGAAGGATGGAGGACTACAGGACCAGATGAGAAGGATAGAGGACCACAGGACCAGATGAGAAGGATGGAGGACTACAGGACCAGATGAGAAGGCTAGAGGACTACAGGACCAGATGAGAAGGATGGAGTACTACAGGACCAGATGAGAAGGATGGAGGACTACAGGACCAGTGGACTGAGTGAGTAATCTCCTACAGAGACTAATCTCTGTAATCTCCTGAAACTACAGTACCAGTAATGACATAAAAGTTAACTTTACATCAGTGGGATGTATTTATTATAGGAGCTTTCTAGAATAGTATTCCATTGTTTATAATATAATTTCAGACCTTCAGGATTATACACACTGCACCAGACTTCCAACAAGAAGAAACCATGTGGAAGACCTAGACTCATCTTCCAGGGCCAGATGAGAAGGATGGAGGACTACAGGACCAGCCATGACATGCTTGTCAAAAACTTGTCTTAATAACGCTCCAAATGCTAAAAGTTTTCCCAAAAAATTAAGTAATTTCTATATTAGACCTGTTATTTTATTATTATCTTCTCTTTTCAGGTAGCCATACAGATGCAAACGAATTTAAAGAATTTCTGTGTAAAGCCTATCCAAAACTCAGACGAGGGGGTGGATTTGAGTTGCTCAAAATCTCTGGAACAACACGCAGTCGCCACCTGATCCTGTCCCAATGAGGGTTATCATGTAAGACACTTGAAAGATCCCCAAACCCAGATTGGTCATGCCACTCTTTTCATACGACCACTCCAAAGGAACCTGAATCTGGACCCTGTAAGTTTTTCACTTTTCAACTGGTGCAGACTGTGAATGACAGTCACATAGTTATTGCTTTTGTTGAATTTTTAAAATGATCTTGTTTGTAGGACAGTCCAGATTGCAGTAATGAGCTAATTGGACCACCTCAGAAATGTGTCGGGTGTGGAGAGGAGTTCCCTTTTTCACGCATAAAAGCTCATAGCGATGAATGCATGAGGTATGCTCTACAAAACTGCTTTACACTAGGTGTAAAGCATTGTGTGTGTGTGTGTGTGTGTGTGTGTGTGTGTTAAACAATTGTAACTATAGATGTCTTAGTGCAGGGCAAACATGACAAATCAGCACATCTAATGTTTCATTATTGTGGGCCCAAATATTAGTTATTTTGATGCCAAAAATCCCTCTGAAAAGCCATATTGTTCATACATTGTTGTGCATCCAAATGTGGAGGATATAGATCCTGGATATTGGTGTTGAGGGAAAGTTGAGTTTGAATGGAATTGATTAATTATATTTATATGGCCATCCTTTTGTACTTTTAAACTTTAGTTTTACTAGATTGCAGTGTTTTTGTGAGTGTGTTATGCAATATAAAATATACTAGCCAAACTAACAAAAATGACCTCTTTTTTACTCAAGACCATCACAGAGCAGTGGTGAGGTAGAGGTTGAGGTTGCCACAGAAAGTGCCAACTCCTCCCGAAGTGAAGGTAGATTTGTCAGCATGTTGACGAGACCACAGGTGAGGGAGACAACAAGGGCCAACAACTCAAACTACTCGGTGCCACCTCAGGGATGTGTGCCAGCTCCTGACATAGTTGATCTAGATCCAATTGAAGAGAGAGCTTCCCTGGTTTGTTACGTAATTAAACATTACATCATTTATTTCAATAACTTGTTGCTCTCTGTATATTAATTGATCCAGTATTAATTTGAACATTTGAACAACTACTTTTAGATTGGCAAATTGCACCAAATCCTACAGAGGCAGCAAAGAGATTCAAAGAAATTAAGTCAAATTACGTTCTTTTTTCAACTTCATTTATGATTGATGATACAAAATCATTTCAGGCAATAAAATAAATGTTGACTTTCTTCTCTATTTTGGTAGCGTCTCCAAGCATCCTTGGGAAACTCCTGCAGTTCTGGATAGGGTGGAATGTGCTGCCCAGACACTTGGATGTTAACGTGGTGGAGAGCAACTTCCCCAGTTCTTCCACCTGCTTAAACTTCCAGGACATTACAAAGAGTCCTCTAACTTTGAAAGAGACATTCTTGCTGCTATTTGTAGCACTGACACTGGGTTTGGACTGGTCTAAGGACACATCAATATATCACTGTACACCTTAGTGTACATTTGTTGTCCAGCAACAAAATTTGGATTGCAGCATAAAAGCATTTGAAAGAGTGATATCAACTAGGGCCTAGTTCTGCCAGTGTGTGTAACACTGGTGCATTAAAAAGGTCTGCATGCTTGTGATGTGGTGAAGCATATTTGTTATTTGCTTCATGTCTATACCATTGTCTTTTAGGTTTAATCTCACTGTTCACAATTGTATTAAAGCTCAGGAGACTGTTACAGAGACAAAGTGAGTTGTTGCTGTTCTTTATTTGTGGTTTTGTTCTGAAACAGGATGCATGTTGCAGTTTCTCGAGCCTTCTGATTCAGAGACTTAAGTCTCCAATCACATGTGAAATTAATACTTCAAAACAAGTTATCTTGATAACTACAGGACAGTTTATCATACAAGGCTCTGTTACATAACCATAATGGTTTTCAATGTTTAAACTTAATGGTTCACAAAAAGTTCATTAATAGTAATAGACATAAATTGCTTATTGCAAAAAGTTTGTTTGCAGTCATATTGTACAATGCAGCAAGTTTTATGACATCTGGTATAAAATAAAAATGCTGTCATTACCATTCTTTTTAAATCATTTTAGACACTTGAAACAAAGATATCAGAACTGCTAAACCATAATACCGGCTTCTTTATCAGAACTAGAGCAATATGGATTTACTGGAGCATTTCTGATAATAAGCTCACACTTTGTACATAGACATCTAACACATTGGACAGAGGGCAATCAGGGTCTGGTAGACTTCCAACTTCCTGGTCAGTCAGTGAGCGCTGCAGCTGAACTTCAGGGACCACAACACCAGGCTGATGGTGACCACACGGTCCGGTCCAGTCAACTCCAAACTCCGTGTCAACCTGCAATTGCAAGAGCTGAGGTTAAACGGTAGGATAAAGGGTAAATCAAAATCAAAGTCTTAAAGATTTTTATGGTCAATATGTCTACAGAACTGTAAGCCATATTAATTCATTTTACAGAAGCTAGTTTGAAATATCACCTGTTTATCATCTTGGATTCTGTATCTATGCCCCAAAAACAGCTATGGCATTGGAAAGAGCTTGACTACAATTTCCAAGAGCCAATACATTAATTTTGAGAGCTAAGATGTATAATTTTCTCTCTAAATCACTGCTCCTTGTTTGACCACAACATTGTAGCAATACCTTATTGTGTTGAAAGTGACAATGATAGGCAGTATAAATCCATCACATTTAGTTCCTGAACAACAGGCTACTATAGTTACATTTTGCTACTGATACATGCACTTTATAATGGACATAAAGTAGAGATAATGTTGACAATATCCCATGTAGGAAATTAAAAGTTAAAGTAAAACAGAATTACTGAATAAATCCAAACCTGTATGGGGCCCTGCTGCGCCTCATGCTCATGGCGAGTCCACAGTTGCAGCGGTGACTGGTTGCCCTCAGTGCGTAGTCTGTGGCAGTTCCAGCCACGCTGGAAAAACTGAAGGTGCTTCTGTATGTGGGGCACAAAGCACCAGTGCAGAGCATAGAGATGCATTTCATTGTCAGGATTGAGAAGGCCTTCTCTCTCAAGGTTGGTAAAGATGGTGTAGAAGAGATCAAGAACTCCCACATAAACGTCTCTCCAGAGCCTTTCGATTCTGATGGGTATAAAGGAAAAACTATTTATTCTACCTACAATGAACAAAAACAAAATATACAGGGAAAATACCTTTACCTAATACTTTTACCTACTGTTGGTGTATGACAACACTCCCATCAATGATAAGCACAGTAAATTAGAACTGAATTAAATACGTAAGTAATAAGTGATGTATTCAATATTCACTCTAAATAACAGTTAATGACAAAGTTTAATTTTAATTCTCTTAAAGGATAAGTTGATTTTTTCAAGTTTGTCTTTAAACAATGCTCACATGCCCACATGTATGATGAAAGAGTTTTTTGTTGCTGTAGTTGTTCCTCTGTCCATCTTTACTGGCTGTGGAAAATCTAATGCTAACCATTCTATTGTAAGTGATGGCTGGCCTTGTTCTGTGACTGCTGAAGCCTCATATATGCTTCAGAATGAAGTTCAGCTGAACTACAGAATGAGGACTAGATTTGTCATCACTTACATTGGAATCACACTAGAATAGTAATGTTCTCTGGTCAGTATAGATTACAGAGAGACAATTAGAGAACAACTCTTTTGATATTTACACTAACGTTAATGTTGAAAAGCTCATAATCTGCTGCCACAAAAGCTTGATTGTATTAAGATAGACTTGAAGAGACAGGTTAAGTCAGTTTATATTGCCATCTTTTACAAAGTGTTATTTTGATAAATTTTGAATGGAAGATTATGTTACCTTTGGTTATGGACACTCCTGCCAGCAATGTGTGAATTCCTGTTCAGTCCTCTATTAGCCACCATGTAGCGTGCAACATCAACATTTTCCCCGCCTTTATCTGACCTCACACGTGATGGCACACCATAGACATCGACAGCTTCCAGAAAGCTTTTTAGGACTGTTGCTGCACGACTGTTGGTGGCGGCACTCAAGTATACAATCAAACGACTAAAGCCGTCAATACCACCATGCACAACAATACGCCATCTGAAATAGATATGCATGAGAACAGATTAAGATCAGTACCACTACCTGTATCATGCATCTCTGTATGTGCAAGTTGAGGCCAGATTTACACAGAGCATACTGTATATGCCTATTTGATCAGAACTTCTTTATCTGAAATCTTTAACACACAAACATAAATAAAATCCTGATATACTTCTAGGTCACCATTTCTTTGTATTCAATCCAGCTCACAAAATGTACACCCACACCCGAATTTATACAAGGTTCTGGTGAGTATTTTGATTAAAAATAGCCTTTGAGGCCAGCTGCAAGTTGTCTTTTTTAAGAGTTTTCAGTCTTTGGTCACTGACATTTTCTGTTTTTAGCACTGTACTCCAGCATATTAGATTTCATAGAAGACAATGGCTGAGGTTAAAATGTCGAGTGCCACTTTAATTTGGGAATATTGGGTGCACAGTGTGGGAGCCGTAGCCATTTTAGCCCCTGTCAGACTGTATATACAAAGATTACAATTTCAGTACTGTGCCAAAAACAGAAGGTTTTATCACAGTTTCTAACTGACCTGTTCGGACCACTTTAAAAAGCCACCCCACCTAAAAGTTCAAAGAACCAACCAGCATTACTCTTAATTTTGATGCTGGTAGAAGTCAGTAAAACTGATTGCATGCACAAGAACACTGATGGATTAAATCATTTGATCCATCCACCATTGATAAATCCCAGTCCGGCTTGCAGTGACACTGGTAGGTTAATTAAAATTGTAGATGAGCTTTTGTAACTGCTCTGGATATACACTAAACTGGGTAGTAAGTATCTTACAGTAGTACAATCTACAATAAAGTGGATGCTTGAGATGGTTAATGTTTTTTCGATACCTTATCAGTTTGTGATTTCCATCGATGTGCCATAAACTGTTCGGTGCTCTAACAGAGTACTTCCTACGCCTTCTTGGGTTCAGCTGAAGGGTGCGCATCAAAACTCCACCAGGATCCACTCGCCGCATGGATTCCTGGACACGCTGTCCTATAATAGGCAAAAAAATTCACAGATATGGTGTACAGAAAAAAAGTTAAGCATTCCCCAATCTGGCAGTGAATTCACAAATCCAGATAAAATCCAGACTAGCACTAAATAAAGCAGCTTCCTCACATTGTGAGTAAATCGGCAAGTAGGCCAAATCCCAACATCAAATAACCCCTGAACAAATGAATGGGTAATGAATACAATTCCTTACTTTGTATGCGTATGCCTTGTGCATTCAGGTGCCCAACCATCATTTTGTATCCAGACATGGGATGCTGCTGCAGAATTTGGGTCACAGTTTCATCCAGATTGTTGTCCTCTATTGGAGTTAATAGATTGTGGACTCTGATAATCAAAAATAACAAGAAAAAAGTCACAAGAGGCAACGAAGAAATGTCACCCATCTCACAGTAAAAACAAAACAACGATTATTTTAAATCGGTGTCACCTAAAACAAACCTCATTCCTGTTTAGTCTAAATTCAGCTGCTGTGTCCTGTAGAAGTTTATACATTTTATTTATAATTTAAGTTAACATCTTTCGTATTGTATGAGTTTATATATGCAACACTATCATGTGTCAAACTAATGCAATTGTGCTGAAATGTCACATCTGACTCTGTTCACTTTTTACTCCAGAAATAGGGTTACAGATCATCTGACAAACTGAAGATGTTAATTAATGGCACCCATGTACAGTATCAACAAATGCAGCAGCACAAATCCACTACCTGTAAGGAGTACATATGATAAACTAAGTGTAGCGACTAATTGTCCAATTTAAAAGGCCGCTAAGAGGCTCAGTGTTGTCTTGTCTGAGACATAACACACCCAGGTGTTAATTGCCGGAAATGATAGGAAGAGCGTGTGCAGGATAAACAATTAATAATACAGGCCAAACCAATGTTGGCTCCTACACTAAGTTTGTCAGTAATATAAGCATGTTAGTCACCAGTCCATCTGTCGTTGAAAACCAAAGCATATAGGCCTATATAATCAAGTATTGTTAGACCTATTCCCAGTGCATATTAATGTAAGTTAATATCAGTAACGTTAGTTAATTTTTAGTTAACTTAAACTCAGTGCAAAACTCAAAGCAGTGCAAGGAGACATATTATTGTATAAATGTTGATATCATGAACAATTTATACTAAAAGCTTGGACTCAAATGTGCACCTAACGTTAGACTATATAAGATAAACACAGTATATTTCCCAGTGGTATTTGGAGATAAGGTGAGCAACATTACCATCAATAAACACTAGCTAGTTAAATATCTCTGTGAATTTGCACACATATATTGCCACCTTTAAAAGACGAGACACGGGAAACCAGACAAACAGACAATGTAGCGTTAGGAGTAAAAATTACCCTATTCCGTACTGTGCCATCCTCCGACGAATTGTTCTCTCGCACACTCCGAACACCTGTGCTATTTCCCCAGCAGTGTGCCCCCGCAGTAGGTGTGCTTCGATTAAAGTGGGGGGTATATTGTACGACGGACGTCCAAGGGTCCCTTCTTCTGACTCTGACAGGGTGTAAAGTTGGCGGGCGACTTCTTCAAGACCGTCTACTGCTAGCTCCATTTCCACATCCATATCGGCGTTGAGCTGAGCCAAGTCATCCATCAATCTATCCAGACGAAACTGAACATAGTCGTTGGTTGCATGGTCTCTAAATCGTTCGCTAATGATCGTAATTCATTCGCAATCGCTCGTACAAAAAATGCCATTACTAAACCAGAGCTACATAAATAACAAATGTCAACAACTGCAGCTAACGGTTAGCTGAGCGGGCGGGCTAGTAGCCAGCAACATCCCTGTACAGGAATCAGCTCCGCTAGTAAGGCAGAAGTAGTAGGCCCGAATCGAGCAAGCTCCTGTAACCAATCATGCTGTTGACTGAGGTTAGGACCTCCTACTTCATTAACATATGGACACAGAAATACATAAATAAATGTAGGTGAACAGAAATGTAGAAATATTTATTCTGTTATTTATTATTTTATTTATTTATTTATACATTTATTTATGCATTTTTTTTTTTTTATTCATTTCAGCATTTATTTATTTATTCCTGTATTTATTTATACATTTATTTATTCATTTCAGCTTTTATTTATTTATTCCTGTATTTATTTATACATTTATTTATTCATTTATTTATTTATACTTAAGTCATGTTTAGTCCTCCATAAATTCTTGCACGGCTATGTTCTGAATTTCCTTGACTACCTTGAACATTTTCAGAATTTTCTGCAGTGGAGCCAA
This sequence comes from Eutrigla gurnardus, assembly GCF_963514095.1. Classification (NCBI taxonomy): domain Eukaryota; kingdom Metazoa; phylum Chordata; class Actinopteri; order Perciformes; family Triglidae; genus Eutrigla; species Eutrigla gurnardus. Next base: position 3,092,982 of record NC_139938.1, on the reverse strand, counting down.
TGGTCCTGTGCTGCTTCTGCTTCATGGAGGAGGACACTCTGCACTCTCCTGGGCGGTGTTCACTGTGAGCATAATACCTCATAACGAATTAGAAACTCAGTGCATGTTCATAATAGAATATTTATGGAGCTGTTCTTTAATTTCAGCGTCTTTGCTATACGCTATTTGATTGATTAAATGGTTTCCATATGTGTTTTTGCAGGCAGTCATATGCAGCAGGACCTATGGACCTTCGAGCTCATGGTAAATAAAGGTTCTAGTGACAGCACACTACACCACCGCGCGGTGGCCGAGTGGTAAGAGCAGGTGCTTAAAGAATAGGTGCGCAATGCCCATGCGCAGGAGACTCTGGCCCGGTCTTCACCGGTTCGAATCCAGCTCGGATCAGACCAATGACGCAATCTGCATTGCTGCGTCATTGTAGGAAGGATATTTTGATATTTTCGTACTAATACGATATTTTGCTTCGTATTAGTGGCATTTTGGAGTGGGGATGAAACCCTCCAACGTGTGAGGGGCTCAGCAGCCTCTCAGGAAGGAAATTAAACAAAAGAGAGCATTAGTAGGTGAGTAGTGCTTTACCAGAGGTAGGCCTATGTGCTACAGGCAAACAATCTTGTTGGCCGTCAAAGTTAGCTTCGAAATTATTATTAACAAGCTATTACTTTTGGAGAGTACAAATGAACGCAGGCAAGTTACAAGCTTTTAAGTTTCAAGCGCAAACTCACATAAAAACATCACCATTCCACATTTCAAAGTAATTCACAGTCACCTCCTATGAAGAACCAAATTGAAGGAGTTCTAACAATGAGCACAATCTTCAGTGGGCAAATCATTTACATTAAGAGCATTTTCAAATCATAAGAAATGTTGTAAACACTGGTGTGTTGTAGTTGATTTCATATCCAGTAGATGGCAGTGAAGCAGGATGATTTAGCGTGCTGTCTAACGTTACTTTTTATAGCTTCCACCATCCCACCGATGCTCTCTGCGTCTCCGCAGTTTGTTCAAAGGCCTGCTGAAGCCAACGCGTTAGCTAGCGGGAGTTAAGCTAGCTGTTGCTGCCATGGATGCCAGAGTTTTAGCACGTAGCTTTGGAATGCAACCTAAGCATTATAACAATAATTATGTATTTTAGGTTAAACTATTTGATCCGTTATGTTAACCGACATGAGCTTAGATATGTCAGGAGCATTCATTACACGAAAAGCAGTGTCTGGAGATATTAATGTACATTTAAGGGTGAGTGGTCTCCAAAGAGACAGGTCTAATGTTTGCGTCCTGTTTGGTGATGGTCAGGGTTCACCCTGGACTCGCCAGTCTATCACAGGGCTGACATGTATAGACAGACAGGTAACCAGTCTATCACAGGGCTGACATGTAGAGACAGACAGGTAACCAGTCTATCACAGGGCTGACATGTAGAGACAGACAGGTAACCAGTCTATCACAGGGCTGACATGTAGAGACAGACAGGTAACCAGTCTATCACAGGGCTGACATGTAGAGACAGACAGGTAACCAGTCTATCAAAGGGCTGACATGTAGAGACAGACAGGTAACCAGTCTATCACAGGGCTGACATGTAGAGACAGACAGGTAACCAGTCTATCAAAGGGCTGACATGTAGAGACAGACAGGTAACCAGTCTATCACAGGGCTGACATGTAGAGACAGACAGGTAACCAGTCTATCAAAGGGCTGACATGTAGAGACAGACAGGTAACCAGTCTATAATAATAGATATATAATAATAATATATTACTGAATTTCACAATTTATAGTTTGCATTACTTGTGTCCCATCATCAATCTTTAATCTGTATCTTCTTTAATCTATTTGGGACTCAATGTAGTAGCATTTGACCGTTTTAATTATCCTGTTGCAATATGAGATTGGTTTACACTTTTGCTCTTTTTTTCTATACAGACCTGGACGGAAGAGAGATTTCTCACCCCTGCCCTGGAGTCACTACTTTGAAACCATGTTGAGGTGGAAAATGAAAATGGCAAAGATATATCCTTCTTGTGTTTGTCAGAAAATATTTATATCATATTTGACACTTTTGGTGTGGAAATCACCCAGAGCATTCAAAGCCAACTAGGTCATTTCAGATTTAGCCTTTTCTTGAGACCAGTGTGCTGTCTAACTTCAGCTTAGTGTAGAAAATTAGCACTTTATGCAATTCATGTGTATTGTATTTTGAGCAGCTAATTCTTGCACGGCTATGTTCTGAATTTCCTTGACTACCTTGAACATTTTCAGAATTTTCTGCAGTTGAGCCAATGGTCCTGTGCTGCTTCTGCTTCATGGAGGAGGACACTCTGCACTCTCCTGGGCGGTGTTCACTGTGAGCATAATACCTCATAACGAATTAGAAACTCAGTGCATGTTCATAATAGAATATTTATGGAGCTGTTCTTTAATTTCAGCGTCTTTGCTATACGCTATTTGATTGATTAAATGGTTTCCGTATGTGTCTTTGCAGGCAGTCATATGCAGCAGGATCAACTGCAGGGTGGTGGCTATGGACCTTCGAGCTCATGGTAAATAAAGGTTGTCACGGGAGACAACATGTAACTAGACATATTTTATTTATAGTTTAGGAAATTGAGATTGTGATGGAGATGTATTAGTTTGCTTAGTTATAATGGGAAATAGTCTACTTAATGAATTAAAAAAATAAAATGTTGATCACTGCATCCTCACGATTTTAGCTCACCATTGGCATTCTGTAATTACGTAATATGCCCTTAACATTGATCTATTTCTAGAACATATTGTAGTTTTGCGTTTATTTCACAGACACTGTTCTGTGCACAATCTCAGAACTGATTGGCTAGCTAGCTAGATTAACCTGCAGATATCCAGAGTCAAGACTTCCCTTTCTGTGTGTTGCTCATTGTTTACAGTCCGATTAGCAACTTGAGATGCGAGACTGGAGTTGGAGTTGAGAGATGACGTTTTCAACTGGGTTGTTTCACAAGTAGCAAGTTAACAAGCTCATTTTAAACCAATAAAAAGTTAAAGCCTTGATTGCACTTCGGCCAGTGTGTTCCCCTTTTTGCTCTTCCCATGGATTGTTTACCTGCAATCATCCAAAGCCTGCCAATGTGATTAGTCATTGACTACAAACGGGAACCAGAACATTTCCTGTACCAAAAGGTTCTGCATATGAATGCAGGCACTTTTTTTTTAAAGAGATGATACATTGCATCTTCATTTCTTTGGTGGAACAAGTTGTAAAATGTGCTTCTCTCATTACCTATAGGTGACACAAAAGTGAAAAATCCTGATGATCTCTCTGCGGACACGATGGCCAAGTAAGTTGCTTTGTGTGCAGTTGATATAACATACGCACTCACTCTCAACAGCTTGGCCTTGAATCACAGAAAAATATGGGAAGCCTGAGGGGACAGTATGATCCTGCAGGACAGCCGACAGAATCGAGTCACACACACAGTCAGCTTACGTCCGTGCAGCTTCCCACCTAAAGGCAGGGTATGTTTGGTGCATCCTTGTATGGTCTTGCTTTCACGGCTCAGTCCAGAAGGAAGAAAGTCATTTGAGAGTTGTATGGATTCTTGTGATGGTGTGCATTTAGATGAATGAGTTGATAAATATGCTTTTAAAATGAAAATGAAATGATTAGTCGTTATACACTCTGTCTGGAGGTCTCTGACTGTACACACAGAAACACTGACACATGACAGGAATGTAAAACGGTTATCTTGCCTTTTCTTTCAAAAGGGACATTGGCAAAGTGGTGGAGGTGCTCTATGGGGAGAGCCCACCTCCCATCATGATTATTGGACACAGCATGGGTGGGGCCATTGCAGTTCACACTGCCGCTGCCAACCATATACCATCCCTGCTTGGCCTCTGTGTCATTGACGTTGTAGAAGGTAACTAACTGGAGACAGATATTTTTCTATTTATGACGCTTAATTTACATGATAAATGTTCGTAATTAAATCAAATGATCTCCGTATTAATCGGTGTATTCATGTCAAGTGATTGTTGTTTATTGCATTCAGGCACAGCGATGGATGCTTTGAACAGTATGCAGAATTTCCTCAGAAGTCGGCCAAAGACATTTAAATCTCTGGAGAATGCCATTGAGTGGAGGTAAACCTGCTTCGATGTATGATTGGACTAAAATATACTACTCTGCAATTTGGTTAATGGTAGCATATAGTGTCATATACATTATTTACTAAAACCGAAAAGAACCTCGCTGAAAGCATTTCCCCTGTGTTGCTTCTCCTTTGCCGTCAGTGTGAAGAGTGGCCAGATTCGAAACATGGAGTCAGCACGAGTGTCAATGGGAGGCCAGGTGAAAAAGTATGTCTTCTCTGCTTCTCATCTGTACGTTAAAGGAGAAATCCGGTAATTTTTGACCCCATTTCCGTTGTCCCCAGGGTCATCCCGACTTATTAGAAGCAAAAAAACAGACAAAAATTGACGTTGCCTAGTACCTGCCTGGCAGCCTTCCAGACTCGCTCCAATGCTAACCCATTGGGGCAACTTTTATCTGCTTTCCTGGGCCTCAGAAACCAATTCCAAGACCTATGCAACACAGGTTGGGTCCATACGAGACACCACGGCGCTTGTTTAGCTCAAATAGTGTGGCAAAACGACATAAATATGTGTGTTTTTGCATGGAGTTACTCATCTCAAATCACTCCGTAGACATTAGCAGTCGATAGCCGAGCGCCTGTCGTCCCTCCCAGTCACCGCAGAAACGAAAACGTTTTCCTCGTAGTTTATATCCATAAAGAAACGACCGAGCTGTGCAGTCGTCCTGTCCGTAATAAATCCAGGAAGCTGTTATATCCATATGTATGACTATGTTACAACATAGCAACGATAGCTTCAGCTAGTAACGTGCCGGGCGCTCGTCCCTCCCAGTCACCGCAGAAACGAAATCGTTTTCCTCGTAGATTTTGTATCCATAAAGAAATGATCGAGCAGTGCAGTCGTCCTGTCCGTAATAAATCCATGAAGCTGTTATGTCCATATGTATGACTATGTTACAACATAGCAACGACTGCTTACAGCTAAACAGTAGCCGGGAGCCAAAAGTCTCGCGCAAGTTCCCGTCTCCCGACGTCCTCACTCTGGAGCTGTTTTCAAGCCAATACAGTGACAAACTTCTTTCCATCGAGCAGTGCTGTCATGTCCATATGACAGTGTAACTAGCGCTAGCCTACATAGTAAGATTGCTTAGCCTGTGTGACAGTTGAACCTGCTACAGCCACAACAAATCTCACGCAGTCTCAGTAGGCTAGTTGTGTTGACAGCACGAGTGGGAGTCGCGTGTCGCGTGACGCGTGTGCAGACTGCATACTCTCATCAACAGAGTGATGAGAGACACAACAGAGTGATAACGAGCACCCGGCAGGTTACTAGCTGAAGCTATCGTTGCTATGTTGTAACATAGTCATACATATGGATATAACAGCTTCATGGATTTATTACGGACAGGACGACTGCACTGCTCGGTCGTTTCTTTATGGATACAAAATCAAAACTACGAGGAAAACGTTTTCGTTTCTGCGGTGACTGGGAGGGACGACAGGCGCTCGGCTATCTACTGCTAATGTCTACGGGGTGATTTGAGGTGAGTAACTTCATGCTAAAACACACATATTTATGTCATTTTGCCACACTATTTGAGCTAAACGAGCGCCGTGGTGTCTCGTACGGACCCAACCTGTGTTGCATAGGTCTTGGAATTGTTTTCTGAGGCCCAGGAAAGCAGATATAACGTGCCCCAATGGGTTAGCATTGGAGCGAGTCTGGAAGGCTGCCAGGCAGGTACAGATCTCGGGCTAGGCAACGTCAATTTTTGTCGGGTTTTTTGTTTCTAATAAGTCGGGATGACCCTGAGGACAACGGAAATGGGGTCAAAAATTATCGGATTTCTCTTTTAAGGCGCCGTCAGTCACTGAAAAATGACTAAATAGTAAACCAAATAAATCTACTGGACGCTAACCTGGCGGTGGTAAAACTTAGACACCCAGTAACTACATGTTGCAGTAACACACATCCTGGACTATTATCCCTGATCATTGCACATATCATCATCTCTATATATTGTATATATACTGTGAACTTGCACATCCAGTTTTGTTATTTTTTGCACTCCCTGCACAAACTGCACTGCCCCAAAACAGTTATATTGTACATACTTGTTTATGTTATGTTATAGTGTCTCTTATATATTTTTTAGTGTACATTTCTATTCCAGTACTTTTTCTCTTTTTTATTACATGTTTATTGTATGCACCATACACAACCAAGACAAATTCCTTGCAAGTGAAAACTTACTTTGGCAATAAACCTGATTCTGATTCTGATTCCGATTCTATGAAATGTTGAGTCCTTCTGAAACTCTTCAATTCTTTTGTTATTTGGCATATTGACATCAATGTTCCTTAAAGTAACAAACTCCAAGAATCTTTGATCCTCTCATGACATTGCAGGTTTTTCATCAATGCTGCCTTCAGGGAAGTCGATCTTAAACTGTTGCTGCCAGAGGTCATCCAGGTTCACGACTGAAACTCTGTTGAGTTATTTGTGGATGCTCCCGGTTAACAGTATCTCCACTGTTTCCTGTCAGTGGACCATAGACATGGTACGGAGAGCATACGGTCCATCATTCACGCTACACACCACTTCCAGCGGTTCCAGTGCTTTAGGGACATTAGTTCCTATAAGAAGCTCTATTCCTGCATCAATCTGAGGTAAGTGAATGTCTTTCAGATATGACCATTGTTTAATATCCCTTTCAGTCGGAATATTTCCTCTGTTCACAGGCATGGACTCTTGCGTGTAAGCTCTTGGCAGCTCGAGAAAATTGTCCCCCTCCAGTGCTGCAAACTCCAGTCCTGACACAATGTTGCTGCTTCCACCTTTCTCCTGGCCCATGGTTCGGAGGAGAATGCGGCCCTTCCTCCCTGTGAGGTGGAGTTTTTGCATTTAGCTCTCAGTGCAAAACACAGCAGTGCTCCCCTGATCCAAGAAAGCATAAGTGACAACAATTTTGGTTCCTTTATTAGATTTAACCTGTACTGGTACAATAGGCAGTTTGCAGTCCTGGTCTCCAGCCCCTGTTAGACCACTTGACATCAGTGAGTTATCAACACGCAGCTCTGGGCTCCTCTGCATCCGCTCGGATTCTTTAACGGGTTCCTTGTGAAGTACAGTGGGATGTTTAAGGCTACACCTTGAGCAGGAAATCCTTTTGCGGCAATCTTTACTGATGTGCCATGTACACAAGCATCCAAAACAGATGCCATTTTCCTTCAAGAAGCCTATTTTCCTCTCGTGAGGCATTCTTCCCATCTGTACACTAACGTGTGTCCTCCTCCACAGCAGATGCATGCTCTCCTTCCCGTTTGGTCAATTTCCTTTTCTTTCCTTGCAGACAGATGTTTGTTCTCCAGAGGGCCTACAGTGGTAGCAAAACTGCTCCCCTTGTTTCCAGGACGAAACTGTGGCTTAGGTTTGTTTGTTCCTCTAATCATAGTTATTGGTTGAGAGTCTTGTATATTGCCGAACACAGGATCTGTCATAATTTTCACTTGCCTTTCAATGAAGTCAGCAATATCTGTGATTCTAGCTCTTCGGTCGTATCGTTCTTGCAACTCACATGTTTGGTTTCTCCATTTGTCTCTGAATTTGTAGGGCAGTTTTGGTTTTGTTCATATGAAGTTGTATTCATGTTTGTATTTGTTTCTGTTTGTTTTGGAATGAATTAATCTGCATTGACATTGAGTAACTGTTTAGCTTGTGCCTTTTCAAAATATGATTGACAAATATATGAGACAAATTAAATATGACTGGATTCAATTTAAAAAGAAATGCCCTGTTATCACTGACTAATTCCACTTCAGGGTTATAGTATACAACCCCGTAGTGTGACCCATTAAGTATCAAGACATTCTGATGTATAGTTTCAAAATAAAAGCCCATCAAAGTGTCAAATATGAGACATATTACACATGATTTTGGGTTCAATTTAAAAGGAAACGTCCTGTTATCAAGGAATAATTCCACTTCAGAGTTATAGTATATGACCTGGTAGTGTGACCCATAAGTATCAAAACATTCTGATGTACAGTTTCAGAATAAAAGCCTGTGAAAATGTCAAATATGAAACAAATAATACCCACATTTATTACATTTGTTTGAAGCCGCTGTTCTTACTGAGCGTCTCGTTGATGCCTTTGCGCTGTGAGCGATCGCTTTCTTGTTGACTTTTTTTTTTTTTGACAAATGTAACGACTTGCCTGTCATTAAAGTCGTTTGAGAGGATGAGGTCCTGAATGTTTGTGTGACGCGCTGCTGCTGGTTCATAAGCACGCTGAGTCCAGGTAAGTTTCAATCATTTAATAACTTAAAACTATCACAGATACTGTGTAATGTACAGAAAAACAGCTATTCGTTATTATTAGCATCTGTCCCCAATCTATTTCATTTTTTTCTATATTTATTTTTACAGCGTGACACCGTGAGTGAGAGCGCTGGAGAGGAAATAGAGGTCCGCTCAGCGTGCCATGTTGTGGGCGTGAGCTGGCCAGTTCATGGGAATGATGAAAGATGCGTTCATGAACCATCCGTGATTTTACTGCCATTTCTGACCCCTGAACCGGAACTAACGCTCACCTAATTTAATAAGTGTCAATGCAACAAAACATCAAGTTGTAGAAACTTACCTTGTAACGACTTGGCTGTCATTAAAGTCGTTTGAGAGGATGAGGTCCTGTATGTTTGTGTGACGTGCTGCTGCTGGTTCATAAGCACGCTGAGTCCAGGTAAGTTTCAATCATTTAATAACTTAAAATGATCACAGCTACTTCAGCGGCTAGATTACACACGCCTAAAGGATGGAAAACGTGCACTGGTGGCGAATATGTAACAAAGCAACAAACTGAACAAATGCGGTCAACAAATATTACGGCTACCTACACTCCTCTCTCTCCTCCCCCAGTGCAGGTGATCCAGTTCCATATATCTCCTACGTCAATCATCCCCCGTGCCCACGTGACCCAAGCCCTGTGTATCACCGTGACAACCAGACCAAACAAATCAAAAGACAAATAATCCACCAGTGACAAAATATGGCTCCTACAAAGAGCAATATGTGACATTTTTAGGAGGTATGATAATATAGTGAAACATTTTCTCTGGGAAGCGAAAAAAGCATGAATCAAATTGAGTAAATGATGTGCCCCTTAGGGAGAAAGGGGGAATAGGGTTACCAGGTTTTATTAGATTTAACCTGTACTGGTACAATAGGCAGTTTGCAGTCCTGGTCTCCAGCCCCTGTAAGACCACTTGACATCAGTGCGTTATCAACACGCAGCTCTGGGCTCCTCTGCGTCCGCTCGGATTCTTTAACGGGTTCCTTGTGAAGTACAGTGGGATGTTTAAGGCTACACCTTGAGCAGGAAATCCTTTTACGGCAATCTTTACTGATGTGCCCTGTACACAAGCATCCAAAACAGATGCCATTTTCCTTCAAGAAGCCTATTTTCCTCTCATGAGGCATTCTTCCCGTAGGAGAAAGGGGGAATAGGGTTACCAGGTCCAAGATTGTACCTCTTAGCATTCCAAATGTTAAAATTAGCCAAACACTGGAAAAGAGACGGGAGACACAGTCGACTGGATGGACAATGAGAAAAATGTGTGTTCTCTCTTTAATCCGATTGAGAGACTGTCTCAACGGTCAACACAACAAATCCAATTCTTGTTCACTTTGGGGATGCATGGACCATGCATGGCTCTATTTTTAGACGAGAGAAATCATGTGAATGAACTAATAAAGATAATTGTATTTCTGTATTCTTATGTGTTGGATGGTCATTGTCGGACTCTGATGTTTATTGCAGTTTCTGCTAACAAAACCCACATTTATTACATTTGTTTGAAGCCGCTGTTCTTACTGAGCGTCTCGTTGATGCCTTTGCGCTGTGAGCGATCGCTTTCTTGTTGACTATTTTTATTGACAAATGTAACTACTTGCCTGTCATTAAAGTTGTTTGAGAGGATGAGGTCCTGTATGTTTGTGTGACGCGCTGCTGCTGGTTCATAAGCACGCTGAGTCCAGGTACTATTTTCCCCAAAACATTTAGGAACCGGTGATACAAGCATCTGTAAAAACTAACAAGCAAATGAAAAATAACAATTGGGAAGAATAAACAAGACAACAGGAAATATTCATATTATTCTTGTTTATTAGAGTAACCCCTGAGTTTGACAGAAAATAACATGTAAAACATTCAAATACTCAATCCCTTACCAACAAAAATAGTGTGGATGGTGTGTGTGTGTGTGTTTGAGAGTGAGTGTGTGTGTGTGTGTATGTATCTGATGAGTGATGGGCTGAAAACATTTGTACTTTACGGACAGAGTAAATAGTACTGTGACTTCTCTGTTTCAAAAGGAAATAGCCTCCCCCATTACGCTTGGGGGTTCACAGAACCATGTTATTGAACAATACTGAGTGCTGGCCCAATAGCTTAAACATTAAACATGATGGGTGAAATTTGTTAACAAAATGAAATAAAAAATAATAAAATACAGCCCCTACAAATAAAAAGACTGTTGTGAATGAGTGCAGGTCAGGGTAGTGAATGTCCAACTCACACAAAGTCCCACTCAAAATCCATGAGCATCCTCAAGAGTGTGCACACATGTCGGGGATGTCGCCTGTCCATTTTCCCACTCTTCTTGCTGGTCACTTTCCCCCGCCGTGCCTTTGTCTCTCTCTCTGGGTTGATCCCAACTTAGCTTCTACAAAGCATAGCAAGGTAAAACAAGAGACACAAAAAAGAATTAGGAAATCACTTGTAGCATACCGTAAATTCTCAAATAGTGGCCGGGGCCTTTATTTACCTCACATACAGAGGATAACAGGGCTTTATTTGAAGCAGGCTTATATTAGAGACGGGCATTTATTTCTAATTCCCTCTGTTCCATAAGTCTCCTGTATTTGCTCATATTTTAGTATGAAGCTTCCTTATTGTCTGATCTGCGTCCAGCTACTGTCAAATTTGTGTTACTGCATTATGCTGTTAATACAAACTCAAGAATTCCTGTATATGTTTCAAATTAAAAGCCCTGTAGCATTTCAATGGACAGAATCCATTCAATACATAACAAGGCTTTTATTGTGAAACAGGAACGTGTTGTGGATAATTCAGTGACTAAAATGTAGCTATGGCAATGTGGCACTTCTACGGTGTTACAAAAATACAATTTGACTGGGACCTTTGACCTTCAGTGACTGAAATAGTACAATAACACTTTGCTCTAGAAGATTTATCTTTGGGCAGAATTGTGTGTCACTAAAAAATATATTTAATAATTTATATCTGAATTTGAATTGCTCCATCCATCGTCTACTGCTTATCCTGTATTCAGTTTATTGGAATTCAGTTCCAAACTAATCAATTAATCAATTAAAATAAAAATATAAATGATTCAAATTCAGTTTGTAGTGACACATATTTCTGCCCATAGTAATCCAGAACAACAAAATGTTGAAAATAGGATGATTATATTGTGGAATTTATTAAATTAAAGTGATGGAAATACTAAATACATCAATCAGCTACCTACTCAGTTTGGGAGTCTGAGATTCAGAGTGGGGCCCTACTATACAGCAATACACATCCGACGCTAATGCCTCGATATCGGATTCAAACTTACCTCTGTATGAATTCAAGTGTGCAGGCAGCCTGATCCTGATATTGGAGGTTGAAGTTGGAGTAGCACGTGAAGACAACAGCAAGCCCCAAAACAAACGATGCTCCTTCACACACCAACTGACCCTCGATGCTTACATCTAACGCTGGTCACAAATCATTGGACCTGAAACACAATGAAAAAAGAGTTAGGCTGATTGTCACATTGACCATTTGATGTATTATCAGGTGGCCACTTGCTGCTATATTGTTTTCGTCCATTGCACTGCCTTTGATGTATGTGTTATAGAGGGTCAGTAGCATTCCACACCCAACAACGAGAATGCACATAGCGAGTGGGCCAAGCCGTCTCTTTGAGATTCAGGTTCAATAGAAATACTCTGCATATGTGCAGTAGTACAGTGTAAGTAAACATGTGGGACTTAGGGTTTACCTAGAATGATCAACAAGGGCTATGGCCAGGGCGAATGATGTCTTCACAGTCGCTGCTGTTGCTGACACCTATATAGGAGACAAAAACAGCATTGCAGTTCTAAGTTAATGTTAATATAATTAAACAATGTTTTAACTATGGTTGTCATCAATGTCATATTGAAAGAAATTATTTAAAAATTACACTGAGCTCCATTCATTGCATTTCAATAATTTCTATGTCTTAATCTGGAATAAAATTGACTACATCATCTATACTGGCATCTGCCTACAAAGGCATATTAGTACCACATGCATGGCCGCAAAACTGACAACTGAACATTCTAGAAACACATGCTAGACTGCTGCCTCGTCTCCCTGGTTGGTATTAATATATTATGCAACCATACAATATTATTAAGCATCTGACGAAGCGCTAAGACAGTTAACGCCTTAGTTAACAGTTAGCTAGCCTTTACATGTGCTGTGCTAGCATACGTGTTGGAAAAGTTGAGCTTAAGTTGAGAACTTGACTTACCATGGGGTACTCGTTTCCCTTCTTTGTCTTTTCGTCTGGTCTGGAGCTCAAAAATTAACTAAATAAATCCACTGGACGCTCCAAACTTGGCGGTGATAAAAAAAATAAATAAAAAAAACGTAACGTTAATAAGTCAAAACTTCAGGCGCCGTCTTCATCGACAGTTACTGAAAAATGACTAAATAGTAAACCAAATAAATCTACTGGACGCTAACCTGGCGGTGGTAAAACGTAGACACGTAACGTTAATAAATCCAAGCTTTCGGTGTCGTCTCTCCGGTGTTTCCTGCGCTGGAGGCTGCTGCTGACGAACTGTGGTGCTGAACGGTCACAACTTGAAAAAAATAGGTGCAACCTTTAAATATTTTCTCTTATCTGGTCAAATTAAAGTGACATAAGGTTACGTACGCATCAACTATAGACTGTATAAAATATACAAGACATAATTTCAAATTAAGAATAACTATTTCAGCTCTGACTAATGATTATCCTTCAAACTTCAAATATGAATGATCACGTTATTTTCCCGAGATTCTCAGCTGTAAGCAGTAAATAACTGTGAAAAGAAACGCTAGGACGCTTGAGCAAGCGTCATGACTCCCAGAATGCTTTGCTTTCACAGCAATACACTGTACAATCGTAATACAGTACTTCAACGTTAGAATTTCACTTTAAATTTCCAGGGAAGTCTTACAGTATACTGTGTAATGTACAGAAAAACAGCTATTCGTTATTATGTTTTCTATATTTATTTTTACAGCGTGACACCGTGAGTGAGAGCGGTGGACAGGAAATACAGCTCCGCTCAGCAGGCCATCTTAAGAGCGTGGGCTGGCCAGTTCATGGGGAGTGATGAGAAATCAGTACACGGTCGATCCGTGATAGATTCATCTTTCTGACCCCTGAACTGGAACCAACGCTCACTAAAAGTGTCAATGCAACAAAACATTAAGGGGGGGGGACTTTAATTAACGCTACACGAAGACGCTGTAGTCACGTATCTTCCCGGCAAACCTTGGGAAGCTTTGTGCAGGTAAGATGGGTTGTGATGCTCTCTGTCTGTTGGTTAAGTTAGCATAAGTTATTTTGTCTTAAACTGTATATAAACGTAACAATATCATTGCTAACACACTTCTGAATATTCACGTATGTTTTGGTCGGTGAAAACCGCCGTTTGTTTTGTTAAATTTGACGGAGATTTTACCCTCATTTGCATATTTAACGACCTGCTGCAGCAGACAGAGAGCTCTGACAGTCTGTGTGTACCGACTGTATCCCTCGCTGTCCCTATAGGGGACATCAGATGTATGGATGTAAGAATTACCAGACACGCACAGACATGCATGCACACACAGAGATAGACAGAGACAGACAGATAGACAGACAGACACACACATAGAGATAGACAGACACACAGACACATACACACAGGCCAAAATCCAAATCCAGAGGAGCTACAGGTAGACCGGCTGGAGAGAGCAACCATCCTTTTTAAACATTGAACCAGTCCGGCCCTCGACTTGTACCAAATTTTACATTTTGTCCCACAGTGTATTTGAGTTTGAAACCCTTGGTGTAGGGTAATGTAATGGTAGTTCAATGCAAATCAATGCAGGTAATTCTCTTTCACTATTTTCAGGTCACAACTCTAGGACTTGCTGGAGGTGCAACTGTGAAAGACACAGTTTGGGGCATCCTCAGACGAGCCATGATGAACGATCTGGCTCTGAAAATTACCTGGAGTGGTGGTAATCGAAAGCTGGCCTTTGACAGGCTTCAGCTAAAAGCTGTGGTAGTGGGTAAGTTTAATAACTATTAAAGTTTTAATGAAGCATTCCAAGGTTATAGTTGATTTAGTAAGTCTGTTTATGTTGTCTTTGTATATACTATCACTTTTAGCCGCTGTGAGAAGAAACCCCGCCTGCTCTTCAGCCACCGACGATGAAATTGCCAAATCAATTAATAAATGGTTTTACTGGGCTGGAGACAGAGACGGCGGGAGGAAGAAGCGCCAGGACCAAGCGAAGACCAAGCCAGGACCCAGCCAGAACCCAGCCAGGAGCACGCACACACACACACAGATAAACAGAGACGGACAGACAGACAGACAGACAGATAGGCAGGCAGACAGACAGACAGACAGACACACACACACACACACACAGAGATAGACAGAGACAGACAGACACACACACACACACACAGATAGACAGACAGACAGACAGACAGACAGACACACACTGTGTGCAGCCTGGACGGCTGTCTCCTCCAGACTGAGCGGCTTCCAATAATAGCCGATACTGAGCACACACAGTTGGGTTAGAACCTTCACACTATTGTGACTTGTATTGTTTTATGAAACAGTTGTTGTTATATGTTCTATATATTGGAGTTATCTCACATACGTTCTTTGATGTGATTTAATTTAAGTTTTTGACTTGCCTTGTCTTTTTCATGTTGTGATGTTGGGTGTGGTGGAAATCAGTTTATGATCACCTGATGAGAAATAAGAATACAACTCCTAACAGCGCTTTTAGTAATTTATTCTATAAAGAGTCCAAAACAGGCTAGCAGTCGCTACAGACAGACTGTAAACAGACAAAGTCTAATAAGTCAAAGCCCTCGCAAACAGGGTGTCCAAGCGGACCGCATCACCGACATACAGCTTCAGAGCAAACTATCTGGCCAGATAGGGGCAGACTCCTTAAGAGTCTGACCGATTCTTCAGTCTTGAGAAGGGCTTTTTATACAGATGTTTGTGATGTGTCATCAGAGAAGCATTGTTTCGTTGTTTGTGTAGACGGAGAACTTTGTCCAGAATGTGGTCTTTGAACCACTCATCAGTGTCCATAGATCCATATTGACTTGCCAGCTGTGCTGGTGTCACAAGATGCATTTTACAACTCATGTAACACATGACATGACATAAGTGCAGAATACAGGTTACCTCATGACACATGGAATAGTATGAGTTAAAACTACTCAAACTACTAATTATACTATAATGAACTGCTAAATGAAAAATTCCCATCACATTGGGGATCTGAACAAATAAAACCAAAACTATAACGTGTTTATAAAGTTGTTATATTTAATATTATTGTTATTGTCTGTTTTTGGCCTGCATTCTCTTTGTGTACCTGGCCATACAACTAATTAAAAAAAGAAGAAATGGTTTAAATCTTCGTATTTGTTTTTATAATACAGCAGTAAATAATTATGAAATGGGGAGGGGTGGGGGGTGTCAGGTTTATTTAGCTTTGGCTACTTTTTGGCTGGGTTGTGGGGATTTGGGGCTCTTCTGGGACGATTATGGCTGTATTTTGGAAGGCCACAACTAGTTTTGGGTGAGTTTTGGCCTCCTTTTGGTTTGATTTTGGCTTGCCTATTTTGGGCCATTTAGGGCTCGGAAGCCTGGCCATAATCTTGCCAAAATGACCAGCCAGATTTGGGCCAAAATGATGCCAAAAGGTTTTTGCTGTCTGGGTTACCTTGTAACGACTTGCCTGTCATTAAAGTCGTTTGAGAGGAGGTCCTGTATGTTTGTGTGACGTGCTGCTGCTGGTTCAAAAGCACGCTGAGTCCAGGTAAGTTTCAATCATTTAATAACTTAAAACAATCACAGCTACTTCAGCGGCTCGATTACACACGCCTAAAGGATGGAAACGAGGTAACGAGTCCAGCTCCATGTCCAACCCTTCAACACCTTTTGCTCTGTGATTCTCTGGGATGGCTTCCAGCACTCCAGGCCTGTTACTCAACCACCTTATTGCACACCTTATATACACAAAGAGACCAGATTCCTGTAAAGGCGGGTCCACACCGCACCGACTGCCCGACTTTCTCCTGGCCCATGGTTCGGAGGTGAATGCGGCCCTTCCTCCCTGTGAGGTAGAGCTTTTGCATTTAGCTCTCAGTGCAAAACACAGCAGTGCTCCCCTGATCCAAGAAAGCATAAGTGACAACAATTTTGGTTCCTTTATTAGATTTAACCTGTACTGGTACAATAGGCAGTTTGCAGTCCTGGTCTCCAGCCCCTGTTAGACCACTTGACATCAGTGCGTTATCAACACGCAGCTCTGGGCTCCACTGCGTCCGCAAGGATTCTTTAACGGGTTCCTTGTGAAGTACAGTGGGATTTCCGACTACCAAGCAGTGATGAGGACCACTCAGAGAAAGAAGATTTTTCCTCATCCAGTTTTTTAGGCATCAAACCCAAAAGAAACAACAGATCACAAAGACAACAAAGCGCAAGACCAGAAGAGGAAGAGGAAGACGTTGGTCCATCAGGAGCCCGACACACCAGGAGCAGAAGCAAGATCAGGATGAACAAGTAATTAACATCTCAGGTATCCCTCTTCTAACCAGCCATGTCTCAGTTCTTTCTAAAGGCCTCACTTTTGCCCCCAAGAACACAGCCAGTGAATTCCAAACTAAAGTGGATCTTTTTAAGTTCCATCGTAACCTCCAACTGAAAGTTTGGTACCACACCACACCCAGCCAAGCTGCCTCTCGTTCATGGATACAACCTACTACAACAACTCCATTCAGACCCAAGTCCACCTTCACACCAAATGTATGTAATCACACTCTCAACACCTTCTATAGAAAAGTAACGTATGAAGTAGACCAGCTTTTTGCATTAAAGAGGAAAAAAAAAGGAACACAACTTGACAAAAGAAGAAACAGAGGCATTGAAATGGCTGTCAACTAATGAAAACATCATAATAAAAAGAGCTGACAAAGGAGGAGCTGTGGTCGTGTGGGGTAGAAACCAGTACATCACAGAGGCCATGAGACAGCTGGATAATCGTGAGTACTATGAACCTTTACTGTCTAACCCAATAGAACAAATGAAGACTGAACTTATGGAAATACTTTCACATGCTAAAAATGAGAACTGGATTTCACAAAAAGAATATGATTTTTTATTTTGTAATAGCCCCAGAATTCCCTCGTTCTATATGCTTCCCAAAGTGCATAAGAACCTAGAGAATCCACCAGGAAGACCAATAATCAGTGGGAATGGGTCAGTTACAGAACCAGCTTCTCAATTTGTTGATTTCTTTATTAAACCATATGTTTCAGAACTTCCTTCTTTCATTCAAGATAGTACTCATGTATTAAATAAAATCAAAGACATTAAGAACATTGGATCTTCTCTTCTGGTTACCATGGATGTGGAGGCTCTTTATACTAACATTGATCATACAGAAGGACTAGATGCCTTATCACATTACTTGGAAGAGAGGCATCCAGAACAGATGCCCCCTGCTGCCTTTATCCTGCAACTGGCTGAATGGACTTTACATAACAACGTGTTTCTATTTCAGAATCAATTTTTTAAACAAAGAAAAGGTACAGCAATGGGAGCCTGTTTTGCACCAAACTATTCGAATCTGTTTATGGGAGTATGGGAAGAAACGTTTGTTTACTCTGACCTTAATGTTTTCTTGGATAAAATCATTTGGTGGGGAAGATATATTGATGATATCATTTTACTCTGGTCAGGTTCAAAAACTGAACTTCTTTCATTTCATTCATATTTAAATGACACTAACAGAAATCTTAAACTTAGTCTTGATTTCTCCCCATCTGAAATAAATTTCTTAGACTTAAAAATCTCTAAAGATGGCAATGGAGATTTACATACCTCCATCTTTAGAAAACCAACTGACCGCAACACAATTCTTCGAGCAGATAGTTTTCATCCTCCTTGGTTAACAGATAATATTCCTTTTGGTCAGTTTCAGAGACTTAAACGTATATGTGATTCAGAAGAAGATTATGAAAAAAATGCTTTAGATATGACCCAGAGATTTAAGGCAAGAGGATATCAA
Source organism: Eutrigla gurnardus (assembly GCF_963514095.1). Lineage (NCBI taxonomy): Eukaryota > Metazoa > Chordata > Actinopteri > Perciformes > Triglidae > Eutrigla > Eutrigla gurnardus. The sequence continues at coordinate 3,074,476 of NC_139938.1, read as the reverse complement.
CATAAAACTATATTCAGAGCTTACAACAAAGCAAAATGTCTCCCTAGAGAACAACTGTTAGCCCCTAAACAGAAAGAAGAACAAAATTCTGATCAGGTATATTTTGTGACACAATACAGTGACCATGCAAATGCAATTAAACAAATTGTTCAAAACAATTGGGGCATTTTGAAAAGTGATAGTCTTCTTAGAGAAGCTCTTCCAGACTCACCAACTATTAGCTTTAGAAGAGCTCCTACTCTGAAAGACAAACTTGTTAAGAGTCATCTCCCTCCTGTATCACAGAAAACCTGGCTTTCAACCTTAAAGGGTAATCACAGGTGTGGACATTGCAATCACTGTAGCAATATGATAAATGCCAATTATTTTACTGATGTGACATCTGGTCATACATTTGACATAAATGCATTTATTAATTGCAATACCTCTTATGTTGTTTACAGACTTGAGTGCCCCTGTGGACGCTTTTACATTGGGAGAACAAAGCGTAAATTGAAGGCAAGATTGGCAGAACATAAGCATGCCATTAGAACTAGTAACCCACAGTACCCCATGGCTGTCCATTACAAAGATGTAAGTCATGGTAGTTGCGACTCTTTAAAGATATCAGGCATAGAACATATTAAAGACTCTATCAGGGGAGGAGATAGACTCAAAATACTCCTGCAAAGAGAGTCATTCTGGATTTATACATTAAAGGCCACTCAGTATCCAGGGTTGAATGGAGAACTCGATTTTTCTCCTTTTCTGTGAGTGTGTTTTGTGACTATTGGTGTGTTTTGTTGTCCTTTAAGATTGACTCTGATGACGCTTCCTCAGTCTCTTATTAGGCTCAATACTTATATTGTATGCATTTCTGATTTGTTTAATTGATTATGTAATGTGCAATGCTGATTTATTGACTCTGTGATTTTATTATTTTTTTCTTTTTGTACAGAGTCTGCTTGTCATTTGCAGGTCTTGCTGTTCAGGTCATGTGACCTCCTACCTGCTCACACTGAGCAGCTGTCTGCAATTACCTACTTAACTGTGAACTGAGACTGACAAACATTTCACTTTTGTCCTGACGAAGGCCAGTTTGGCTGAAACGCGTTGACTCGCTTTTAATAGATTAGCCATGTACCAATAAAGGCATTTTAATTGGTCGTACCCTCACGAGTGCCTCGGTTTTCTGTCTGCAACCCACTCTTTATGGATCTCCCCAACTGAAGAGCACCTGAGGGATACACTTTTCTGCAACACCCAAGAAGCACTCCATGCACTGCGTTCCTGTCTGAAGTACAGTGGGATGTTTAAGGTTATGGAATCAAAATAAACAGCCATTTCTCAAATCAAGCCAAATATACATGTAACCGGGTGGTAAAACCCGACATGTTTGTGTTTTCACTTTGGTTGTTAAATACCTGAGAAATGTAAAGTTTATTTCATATGTCGTTTGTTGATTTATTTTGATTGTGCCATTTCTATTTGTTAAAACTGTGAAGGAGATTGTAAATGTTTCGCCACAGTCAGTTCTTAAATATGGTCACTAGAGGGCAGCATTTAGCCTGGGGATTTGTTACTGCGCAAAGTGCATTATGGGTTTTGTTTTGATGCGTGTGGACCACGGAGAGATTTCAGCCAGGAAGGACGGTGATGTGATGCCATTGTGTGAGGAAGGAGGTAAAAAACGAACAAATTGTGTTACATATCGGTGTATAAAACCCTTAAATAAAGGTACCTGTTGATATTTGTAACCGATGATTGTATTTACTGTTGATCTCTGCGGATTTTGGGCACGAGTCGCCGATGCACTAATGTTCAATGACATAAGCATGCTAGCTAGTGTAACGCCGTGCGGTGTGATGTTGAGTTTGAATGTGAGCAATGCTGTTTTAACTACAGTTATTTTGTTTAGAGAAAAAGACTAAAGACTGGTGAAATCTATGGTGAAAGGTCCACGTGGCACTAAAAGTTCAAGATGTAAGTGCTTTGAATTCATTAAGTGACATTTTGACATTATCTGAGGTTTGTGATTTTGTAATGTATGTGTAACTGATTGCGTCCTCCATTTGCAGTCGTGGCCACTGTCGTATTTTATCACGTTTTATTGTTCTTTTTTTTACCACATTTTATTGTATTTTATTTTAAACAACACCCTCTGTCAAGATGTGGAAAATGGTGTTCAACAAATAAAACTAAGGCTACAAAAACCCCAGAAGTAATTGTGTCCTGTGTGGCATCAAATTCCACGGGCTACATACAGCACAGACCTCTTTTGCCAGATAGTCTGATTTCCCTAATGAGTACTATGTCATTGTGACATCCCAGGAATTGGTTGAGACGGGCAGAAAATTAGTCCCCTATAAATTCGCAAAGAATGAAATGCGCCGAATTATGTGTTGACATTTAATAAATTGCAAAACGTAGGTGATAGTAGCTTCTAATAACAGACGATGCAATAACATTATTATTTCTTTTGTCATTTGCTTATCGCAGGATATCCTTGAATGGCAAACATCCCGTCAGTTCTTTTATTGGCGCCTGCGGCGCCTGCTGCTGGAGGACACGGTGAAGAGCAAGATCCAAGCAGCCAACAGCGAGCTGACAGACGGCCAGATCCAGGCGATGCTGCTCCGCTGTTTTGTGAAGGCCGTTAAGGTAAAACCCACCGCTTACTTATCGGCTTCGTTTTACAGTCGCTCAATATTCACTGACTTGTGAATATGTGAACTGGACTTTGTATTGAACTCAACATGAATTATTTAAAGCAGCATACCTACATGATGAGTGTATTGATGATGATACTATTTATTCAGCTTGCACCGATTCTTAATATCTATTTAATTTGAGTGATCAGTTTGTGGTTCTGTAGAGTTTTAAAAGGGTAAATAATTACCATATAATTACTCCAAACATCTTCTACAATAAAATCCAAATCGAAGTAAAGCTAAGAGATTGAATATGCCGCCCCCCCCCCCCCCCCCCCCCCCACTCACTTTCACACCAAAACAAAAGACTGTGATAAAGCATGAGCAGCACATTTGCTGGGACTTGTCATTTTTAAAAATGTATTTTTAGATCCACACAGTTGAAGTATCCCCTCATATCCAAAGACATCATGTCCAGCCTTCTGTGAGAGACTTTGATTATAGTTCAGAATTAGCCATTTAATGCTGGCAGCAATCCGTCATTTCAGGGGAGTGTGTCGATGCTCAAGTAAACACCCTCTTAGCCCCTGGGAATGATTACAGACGCCTTTTCTTTTTATCCTGAAACCCCTATCCCGTCCCCTCAAGGTGCACCAGATAAAGAAATAGTAAGCAGTCCTATTAAATCATGGTGATGGAATAAAGATGGTCTGATAGCTGGTAGTTAATGAAAATAAACATCCCTCAGGGATACATACATGCTGTACCTTCCAGCCCAGTAAATAAGTTATCACATGATGTACAACAGTATTCATCCTTGGAACATTCCTGCCATCTTTTTCTCGGTTTAGTCACTCTCATGCACGTACTGATTTAATTTGCCCAAAAAGAGGTCGCTGTTCTCCCTTTGAATATCTCGTCATGGTTTTGAGGAGAGTTCTTGTTGAGTTTCAATCAAAATGCGATGCATCAGAAGGAGGAGTGGCATTCACATTTCACTGAACGTCGTCGTCGTAGCATTGGTAAGTCCGTCATATTTGTGTACTCAGTTTATGTGATTATGTTGTGTTTTGTGCTTGAATTATTACGGTGATTGTCTGCAAATCATGTTTAACTAAGTTAATTTTGACGTTTAAGTTACAAATGAGTTGCGAATGCCACTGAGGTCGTATGATGTTAACTATCAAGCTAAGGTTAGCGCAAATGCCAACACATTTTTATTTATGCTACTGTGGAAGAAAAACTCTTCAGGTCCAATTCTGTGTCTGGTTCAAATGAGGTTTAATCACTGACAGTGGAGAAAAGAAATTCACAGTGTATCCATGAAGATCCAGTCTCCCGAATGGCCTGGCCGAGGTGGATTTATACAGAACATTTGGGAGAACAAAAGGGAAGGCGTCATGATTTGCATTGAATCAACACATGTCTCTCTGCAGAGGAAGAGACATCTGTGGATGTCTACAAGGTGTGACTGTTCTCGGGACAGCTAGACGATGTCACTACAGGGGTCATCCATCGGGCCCTGATCAATGTATGTGAGACAAATGTTACGGAGACAGTTCAGGAAGAGGGAAAGATCAAAGAGTCTTTTCATCAAGACAGCAAGGGTTAAACACAATAAAAAAACAGCTCAGCAGGACATTTGATGTTCCGAGAGAAAGGAACATTATATGAGATACAAATAAGAATTGTAAGGTACATTTTCTCCTACAATTCCCCATTTTGTCCTATAGGACAACACTAAATACACAAGAAAATGTAATCAAGTGAAGTAAGAAAATTACAATACATCAATTCTACACAATTCGTCGAAAAAAAAAATAATTCTTTAGGTATGTCGTGAGTAGTTCGTTGAATCAACATTTTAGTAGTCACCTTAGCTGTAATAATTTTGCACATTGCTCTGATACAAGAAAAAATAACAACAAAAATATAAAACAGATTATACCAACAAAAACATATTGAACTATATATGTACCCCAACGACAAATTAGTGTTTCCAACCATTCAAAAGGGCTACTAATATCGCTGGTGTGCACTTCATCAGCAATGTGTTTAACGTGTGTAATGACATTAGAAAGGCTAGCATTATAATCTGGCACATAAGTACAACATTCAACACCAATCACTGCACAAGTACCACCCTGGGATGCTAAAAGATAGTCTAAAGCTGCTCTATTCTGTAAGGCAACTAGACGGGTTGCAGCCAGCTGTTTTGATAAGAGAGACAAACCTAGGGAAGTGGTATTAGCTAAATCCTCTATACGTTTGGAAAGATCTCTTATCTGATTCAGGGAAGACAATACACCATAACTGGGAATAAGCATGCCGAATAGAAGGCTCCAATATGTGTGTTAGTGGGTGATTAACACATCTCGTTTAGATCTTGTTGACCTTAATCCTGAGGGAATTGTAGGCAATTTATCTACAACTCGCATTGCTGGGACTACGTAGCCCAGGCCACACACTCCGCTCCAACCCTTAGGAAGATATTCATATGCTTTTTGTCCACATATCCAGTACATCCCTTTTCCAGCTAGGACGCAGCAAAAAGAATCCTCTGTGTCTAACCTAGAAAAGTTAATGTCAAGTGTAGAACAAGCTGTAGGTGGAGGGCTGTAGTCCGAAGTCCATATTCTGGGAGAACTTCTTGGTATTGGATAAAACAGCGAGTCACAGTTCGAATGTCCCATGTCATGACCAACTCCGTTACCTTTAATGCACCACTTTAATGGTCGTGGGACTACTCTAAGAGGGATGGCAGCAGGGACATCAGTGCATGCCTGACACTTGCTTGTGGATGTTTTGCAAGGTAAAGGTCTCAGTTCAGGTGTAACTGGGCACAGTTCATGGGTGTAAGATGTGTGTGTATTTAGGTGAAGTAAATGGCACGTGTCGCAGTCAGAAATGAGCAGAGCCATCAGGGGGAGGCCTTCATTTGTGCTATGTGGGATGAATCCACATACATAACAATTGGTAGAATTTGAGCTGTGATAAGCTACCATTCTAGTCAGGTTGATAAAAGTGTTTGTAGAAATAATTTGGTCATGTGTGAGAAAGAGTTTCTCGTCTCTGTTGAAGGATGGAGCATTTAAGGAGGGATGAGATATTGCTAATATGCTTTTTTTTTGGTAGCTCCGTGGTTTCAGTATTAAGAGGGGGATCTTCCAAAGCAACTTTCTTTCTGTCCCCATTGCTTAATACTGGTACTGCAAAGGAGCCACAGAAGTGATAATCCGGTCACAAGCAGCAGCCATGTTGGTGTCGTCCATCAGCATCTGGTCAGAACAGCACCGTTCCGGGTTGTCCTCCTGCTGGGCTGTTGATCTTCACTGGTCCATGTTGGCATCCTGCTGGGCTGTTGATCTTCACTGGTCCATGTTGGCATCCTGCTGGGCTGTTGATCTTCACTGGTGTGAAGAGTGGATCCATGTGGGGTGTCACACACTTCATGACAGTGTTGTTGGTCAGCAGTATTTGAGATGGACCGGTCCACCTGGGCTGGAGAGCGTTCCTTCCCTTGAACTGCTTCAGGGTTGAAATCACCAGGCTGAAGGTTGTGACAGCCCCCGTCAGTGGGAGGCGTGTGGGCTGCAATCACCTGTTAGTGCAGAGCTTAGACAGAAGAACACAGTTCCTTGCAGAGTTCTCGTGTGATAGAGGAGTTGAAATGGGTGCCTTTTGTCGCTGTTAATGCAGCGCAGGATCCCAAACAGGCAGACAATGTCTCTGAGGAGCAGGGTAGTCACTGTTGTGGTGTCTTCAGTCTATGTTGAAAACATATGATTAAAAAAAAAAACAATAACAATAACATGTGAACATATGACTTTGTACAAAGTCAATCTGCATATTTACAAAAGAGTCCTCACGGGGGGAATGCGCTTCTTGGTTTGTGTCGACGAAATTGTTTGAATTTAGGGACGTAACAGGAGCAACGTAAATCTGCTTATTGCAGCAACCATTCCCCATTTGCTCCTGTGAGTCACACCATGTGTCATACAAACAAGTTGAGGAAGCAGGAAATGTGTGGCTAATGCGCGGCCGTCGCAGGAGCTCCACAATTCATAAAACAACACAACCAGGCAGAGCGCTCAGAGGTGTCGGGGGCAGCTTGTAACGTAAATTCTGGGGTCTCAAAAAGGGGACCAATTGCATAACCTGAGTCAAATGTAGGGCTCTCTGTTTCCCACTATGCGCATTGACTGAATCGCAAAATCTGACAAGTATACCTGTAAAACGTGGAATTTGTCAAAAGCTGAAAATCAATGTTTTCTCGAACATTATAAGAGTTTGTTACCATACCTAAGCAAAACGTTGCGGAGAGTCTCTATTGTGTTTTAGTGTAATCAACGGGAACACCGCCTCATCCAGCATGTCTGAAAAGTGAAACATAAATAGTGGCGAGTGGATCGACAGATACGCTGATTTTAGACACGGCGAAAGTCGGGGGCAGGGGGCTGCTAGAAATGTCTTTATTTTGATTCATCACCTACACGATTAGACACTATTTGATGAAAAAAAAATGCTATAAAATTGTAAAATACAGAATTTCTATAAATGAAAACGGAAAACAGAATTTCAAAAATAAAAACGGAAAACAGAATTTTGAAAAATGAGAACGGAAAACAAAATTTAGAAACATTTAAACGGAAAACACAGAAGTCCGAAAAATGGAAAACAGAAAACACCGAATTTAGAAAAATTAAACAGAAACCGGGATTTAGAAAAATTAAAACGGAAAGTACGGAATTTGGGAAAAATTAAATGGGAAAACATGGAATTTAGAAAAATTAAAATGGAAATCAGAATCTAGAAAAATTTAAACAAAACCGGGATTTAGAAAAATTAAAACGGAAAGTACGAAATTCTGGAAAAATAAGTGGAATCTTGAAAAATTAAAACGGATTTCATAGGGTTCTAGTCTACAAACAAAATTAACTCAGGTTTTGCAAGTGGTTTGTCTAGTGGATCGGGACGGGGTGAGCATAATGGTCAACTTTCACAACTATATGGCTTGCCATAAATTAGGGAAAGGAAGGAGGGAAACAGAGTTAAGAGGTGATCAGCACTCAATAGTAAGGTTAGGTTTGGAAAGAAGGGTGAACTCATAACAAGTCTGTCTAGAGGAGGAAAAATGTTGCAGAGCGGAAGACAACATGGGAGACAGAGTGGGGGGCAGATAGTGTTTAGTGGAGATCTCAGTACCATGGAGGAGGTAGTTTCTACAGCGTGACTGAAATAAAAAAAATACTGGGATCTGGGATGAACAGAACAAGAGGAGAGGATAGTGGTTGGATCTGGAACTACAGGGAAAATAGGGTTAACACAGTCATTAACTGCACTGAGGTCTTATAACTTGTCTTATTTGTTTTTTTGGTATGGGCAAAATGGGAGTGTTACAGAGGCTGGAGGTAGCTATTATTATGCCTTGTTCTAACAGGGACTCTATCACAGGTGCAATTCCAAGTTCTGCGTCAAGTTTAAGGGGATACTGGCGTTTCTTTGGGAGTGGTTTATCTGGGTTGACATTCATTTTTACACTAGAAGCAGAAAGAATCAGTCCCACATCATTAGGGTGGGAGGAACACAAAGCAGGTTGTTGAGTGAGAGATAGTTTTACATTGAGTGCAATCCCTCCATGACCAAAATATATATCATTAACATGCAAGAGGGAGGTTGCTCTTTCATCTTGCTCAGCTTTTTGAGTATACTCAGAATTTGGAACTGCATCGTGATGAGCTAGACAATGGAGTGAGGGAAACCAGAGCAAAGAGTCAGATATTTCAGAAATCAGCCAAGAAAGGAAAGGAGAAGTGGGTTGTTGGGTTATATGGTCATAGATTGTTTGAAGTTTGAAAGAAAGTTGAGGAGAGGGCAACTGCCAAGCATAGGTCACTGATCGGGAAACCTGTTGTAGCATAGAAAACACAGTATTAACATTAGCATCAGGTACATCAAGATATACCCCATAAGGGGGGCATTAATGGTGCAGCCAAATTGACATAATAAATCACGACCCAGTAAGTTCAGAGGGGTATCAGTAGCCATTAGAAAAGGCTTGTTCTCTAGATAGGGGGCCTAATTCCACTGTCATTGGAGTACTTACTGGGTTTTGTTTAGTGATGCCGGAAACGCCTACTGTGTTTACAACCTCAGAGGACAATTCAATGGAGGACAAGTCTTTAGGATTGATGGCAAGTCATATAATTCAGTTAATTTATCCCTCTTTTTTTTTTTTTTTTTTTAGAAGAGAGAAAAAATAAAATAAAAATGTACATGTAAAAAAATATGAAATGAAATCAAAACCAACATAATTATTAACGAGAAATTTAAAATGAAAATAATACATTTAAAAAAAAAACTAATATTAACAAAAGGTAAAAATGAATTAATATAGACAAAAAACAAACTAGTTAAGATAAACAATAATACTTAAAGGACAAATTACTAATAGTATGTGAAACCTGAAGTAATAAAATAGAAAAATAATGTATTTACAAAAAGACTAAAATAGCAACAGGTAGGTTGCAGAAAATGCATTAAAACAGACAGACAACCAACTAGTTAGAGAAGCGATACTAAACAGTGTTGTGCCTGAACCTGTTCATTGAACGATAGTTCTTGAACTCGTTCATATTTTGGGAAGAACGTGAACTGAACGTACTGTATTTCTGCCTGATGAACGCTACTGTGAATGCATTCATCCTGGTGTCTGTGAACGCTCTCTCAGTTTAACTCCGTTCAATAGGGTGCCAGATTTGTATAGAGCATTCCAGGCAAAAACCAGGCGAAAATAAAAAATAATAATAAAGATAAAAATGAAATACAATTGAAACAAAAAATATTATAAAATGATTAACGAGAAAATAATAACAGTACTAAAAATTGAGAACAATATTTTTACATAAAAAATAAAACGGGGCAAATTAATTGATACAGAAACAACCGGCTCAAAAGAAATGATAATACTAGAAGGAAAAGGTACGGTATTAGTTATGAGAAACAAGAAATCATAAAATCGAAAAATCAAAAAATACTAAAATAATAGAAAGTAGGTAGAGTGATTTAAAAAAATAAACAAACCAACAGGCTAAAGAGAAGCCAGAATACTAAAAGAACCAATTTAACTACAGTAAAGAACAAAAGAGTAAATAACAAAAGGGCAGGTGGGGGAAACTTATTAAAACAGAGAGACAAACCAACTAGTTAGAGAAGGGATAAAGGGCAAGTTACTAACAGTCGTGAGTAACAAGAAATAAAAAAAAATAGAATATAACGTATTTAAAAAGAAAAATAAAGCAGGTTGGGGAAAATTAATTAAAACAGACAAACCACCCAACAATCAAAGAAGCGATACTACTAAATAACAAAGGAACAGTGAAGAAAAATGTGAATTTACATTAAAAGAAAGTGCTCTTAGCCACGTGGTAAACCAGCAGTCGTGAATCACGGTGAACAAAAGGTTATTAACTAACGGATAAGGAATTAGAGCTGGAATGTTGTGTTCAAATGTAACCTCCCGAACAACTACTCAATTTATTTCTCGCAGGAGAAGCAGGAGGAGCAGCAGGAGGAGGAGCAGGAGGAGGAGGAGGAAGAGGAGGAGCAGCAGGAGGAGGAGGAGAAGAAGCAGAAGGAGGAGGAGGAGCAGCAGGAGGAGGAGGAGGAGCAGCAGGAGGAGGAGGAGAAGGAGGGGGATGAGGAGGAGGACGATGAGAAGGAGGAGGAGGCGGAGGGGGATGAGGAGGAGGAGCAGCAGCAGCAGGAGGAGCAGCAGCAGGAGCAGCAACAGCAGGAGCAGCAACAGCAGGAGCAGCAGCAGCAGCAGCAGGAGGAGCAGCAGCAGCAGGAGCAGCAACAGCAGGAGCAGCAGCAGCCGCCCCCACAGTCCCCGCAGCCCCAGCAGTCCCTGCGGAAGAGAAAGGCGGGGGACAAAGACCTTCCTTCCTCTGCCCCTCAGGTGGGAAGATGATAGATGTTTAATTCAGTGTCATAATCATTTTGCCCAAAGTATGGAACCCAATTCAATTCAGTTCAATTCAATTCAGTTTTATTTTTAGTGCTGAATCATAACATACACTTTACATTTAGAGTTAATCGTGTCTTATTATTGATTTTCTCTCTACCGGCAGAAGAAAAAAGAGAAGACGCCACGGGCGTCTTCGGAGACGGAGGCGAGCGACGATGAGGTGAGTGAGATGGATTAGTTCATCGATCATTTTACAAATCTTTAACAAGCGTATAACCAATGAGCACATGTGATCATGTGGTAGAGACGTTATTGATTGTTGTTTTGATTTCCCAGGACAACGAGCGGGCCGGATGGTCCGACAAACAAAAAAAACTTTTCAGGGCCATGTCCCCGTATTTCACGGGAAAGAGCAGGGGCTCCCTGACCCGGGGAATTACCTTTGGAACCTCCATGGGTAAGAATGAACACATTGTGTATTTGTGCAGGTGTGTGAAGTGTGTTCATGCAGCTTTCATCATCACGTGTTGCATCTTTACAGACGCATACATGGAGGAGTATTCCACATTTACATTCTGCCCTGAAGGAAGTTTAAAAATGCAGGAGAATGCGGTGTCCAAGGTCAGCAGGGCCAAGGTGTTTGTAAAATTCCTGGCCCTGGGCTGGTCCTCCCTGGCGGTCTGGGACTGGGCCTTTTTATACAACATCCCCCTGCTGAAGTTGTAAGTAGTGAATTTACAGATGTTAAGAACGTTCTTTCTCAGCAAGTCTTTTGCCTAGTTAAATAAAGGTTATACGATGATGATGGTGGTGATGGAAGTACTCAAAACATATAACTGATACTAAGTCCAGACTGGTCTTTCCTCAGCTACCCTACCTTCCTGAGGAGCGTTGGCCTGGCCCCCACAACGGTGTCCCTCTATGTGGGCCAGGCCATCTCCTTCATGGAGTTTTTCTATGACACCCCCCCCCCCCCCCCCCCCAAACACTCAAGGCTGTCGCAGGGCCAGCTCAAGGTCCTTGCCAGGGAGCTCAGAAAATTATACAGAGACCTTGGCAGGACCATACAGGGGCACCAGTCTCTCGTCAAACGGGAAACAGGAGAGGCTGGTGTCCCGGGAGGACCTGGGCCGGTGCAGGATCCTGGCCAGGGCCAAAATACCTGAGCTCCTGGGTGAGTCTGTACTGCCTCCCTCTCCCTCTCCCTCTCTCTCTCTCTCTCCCTCTCTCTCTCTCTCTCTCTCTCTCTCTCACACACACACCTTTTTTTCAGTGTCTAAAAGCTTCAAGTGTAACTGTTGTCTTCTCTCTTTGACTCTCATTACAGAGGACATAAAGAACGCCGCTCCCAGGGACCCAAAGACCCGGTATAGGTTCTTTGGGTTCCTGGCAGCATACCTGTCAGCCATTTATGGCCACAGGAGCGGTGTACTCACTAAGATGCGGGTCAAAGATGTTAAGGACGCCATGGGTGACGACACCCGGGGCTACCTGATCAATGCAAGTATTGTTTTAATCTCTTCCCGACATTTAGTTAGTCAGTTTGTGTTTCTGTTCCACACTTACCAATCGGTCATACGTTGTCTTCTGCAGGTCTTGGAGCACAAGACGGTACGGAAATTCGGCCTGGCACAGCTCTATCTGGAGTCGGAGGAGTACGCCTGGTGCTCCGAGTGGCTCCGGCTCCGGAAGAGGGCTGTGCCCACAAACTCCTTCTTTTTCTCGTCCCTCGGGCGCGGCGAGGCGAAGGACCTGATTAAATTCTTCAGGTTCGCATGGACCGAGATGGGCCTGGCCGGAGCGCCGTCGTTCATGGACCTCCGGTCGGCCGTGGCCACCTATGTGGGTATCAAAAACACGTCCTGAGGAATTGGTCAATTTGGTGCACTTGTTCATCAATGCCTCATTTTCGTTTTTTGCAGAACTTTGAGTCCAACGACGCGGAGGTTTGGCGAAAAGTGGCAACGTTCATGTGCCACAATGTGGCAACGCAGGAGAAGTTCTATGAACTCAACAACACTCTGACAAGGGCGAAGCAGATGAGAGAGCTGTTCGTCTGTCTCTCCATCAAAAGCGGAGAAACAGCTCTCTCGTCTGCTTCTGCAGAAGCCTCTACCTCCTCTGCTGCTGCTGCTGCTGCTGCTGCTGCCGCCGCCCCCGGGATGGAGGCTGGGGTGGAGGAGAAAAGAGTAAGTTAAAACCTTGCAATTGCTATCACACCACAGTCCAAATTCAGTAAGCTCATGTGTACCTGTTCTTTTTTCTGAAGGTGACACCACGAAAAAAGAGGCCTTCTGCCAGCCAGACCATGGCTAGGAGGGTAAAACGAACGCTTGGCCTCTCACCGAAAAAATATCCCAGGAGGGCGAGGGTAACCAAGTAGTTAGTTTCTTGTTTCTTGTTGAAGAGTGCTGTTCTTTTGTTGCACAAAAAAACATTGATTGTTGAAAAAAACAACAAAAACGTGCTTGTTGCACACCAAAAAAAAAAAAGTTTATTGTTTACACTTTTGTTCCCAGTTTGTGTTCAATTATTTTTCCTCCACATGGGCACTGCCTTGACGTGGCGTGGGGGCTTAAAGCCTGTGTGATATCAGAGCCTCTGGAGGGGCTCTAAGATCAAACATGCTAGCCAAAGTGCCCCCAAACACAACTTCCCTCCTTTCCAGGTTTCCAGGTGTATGTCTGTTCCTTTCTAATAAGGTGTACATGTCAACAGAGTAGCATTTAAAAGTAGTAGTTTTAACAGTTGAAAACCGCTCGCTTAAAGTCATGATGACAAACCGAACTAACTTCCGGGTTTGTCGATATATTTATTTTATTTGTAAAGGAGCTCGAATGGACAGTACGAGTTACATGGAGGTTCTGCTTGTTATTCTTTCTGTCAGAAATAAACGGAGATCGTCTCCAAAAAAGGTCCCGGTGTCACAGCATCATTCAAACCAACACAACGCAGAAGTACACGGTCACATCTGGATGCCCTGGTCGTGATTAAAGTTTATTTTTAAATCTACATATTCTAACTTCTTCGAGTGAAATGTACACTGATGGAAAAATGAAGTGAACCACCGACCATCCTCCACCTCCACTCCCAGCTCACGGCCTCTTTGGACGGAGGTGGTGTCTCGAGGTAGGAGGCAAATAACCCGGACTGTCTCTCCTCCACCTCTCAACCTCACAAACCGCTTATCCGTGTTGTCGTCCAATGTCACCGTTCACCCCGATGGCGTCCTCAGGGCCGGGGCTGATGCATGCCCTCTGAGCGCCGAGCTCTCGGCTGGTGTGCCGCCTGTCCCGGTGGACACCATCTCTTGGGCTACTCCAGCGACGGCTGCTTCGGTGACCGTCTCGACTGCCGCTGTGAGCCTCTCTGGGAGAGGGGGCTCTCCTGGTGCCGTCACATCTCCACCCGGCGCTGGTACTGAACGGTCGGCTGACCGTTTTTCCGCGGGACAGCACAACACCCGGCTGGGAATGCCCTCCACTGCTCCGGCTACTAGCATCGTTGGTGCTAGCACCATTAATGCTAACACCGTGCTTCGCTCTCCACCTCCACAATACATCCTGGTTGGGGACTCCATGATAAGGTCTGTTGCAATCCCAAATGGCATTACTTATTCATTTTCTGGTGCAAAAATCCTGGACTTACACAAACACATCCCTGCTATTTCGGACCGTCACCCGTCTGCCCGCATGATCATCGTGCACTGTGGCGCGAACAACCTCAAGTGCAGACAATCAACGAAGCTCCGCACTGATTCTTCTTCTTCTTTAGTTAGGCAGACTAGACGCAGCTTTGGCGTATTGCTGCCCCTACAGTTTTTTTTATTAAGAACTACATCAAATCCTTTTGTACAATCCTGTTTTGTGAAGATAATCCACCAATTTCTTTTTTTTAACCCAAGAATCGACCCGCGCTGATTACGAGCAGCTTGCAGACCTCATTGATAGCCTGGGGAGGACCTGTATTTTTTCAGGATTGATTCCATCCCCCAAACATGGCTCTGAGTCTTTTAGCAAGTTATTTAGCATCAATCAGTGGTTATCGGACTTTTGCTCTGCATGTGGGCTTGGTTTTATCAATAACTTTGACACATTCTGGACAAGGACTGATCTATTCTGGCATGACAACCTCCACCTCAACATCAAAGGTCTCACTGCACTAGCCTCCCGCATTACCACACATCTCCCCTGTCCCACAGATTGACGCCACAAGTCCACCACCATCTCCACCTCCATCCCCATCACCACATCACATCCTACACACATCCCAGTCATTACAAACAACAGACCACTACACATCCACCGTCCCATTACACCTCCCTGTCCTTCCCGTCATAACCTTAAACATATCAACATCAACAAGGTCTCACATTCAACCAGCCCACATGCAGCCCTCCACATGGCTCTTTTTAACGTTCGCTCCCTGTCGAACAAGTCTTTTATCATCAATGACCTGATTTTAGAGAACAAACTTGACTGTTTATTTTTAACTGAAACGTGGCTGAGCACTGATGCACCAGCTGTTCTCACTGAGGCTTCCCCACCAAATTTTAGTTTTTTATTTTCCAACAGGAGTGGAAGGAGAGTTGGTGGGACTGCAACAATAATTTTAAGCTCTATTATGACAAAGGTCACTTCTTTTACCAATTATACATCATTTGAACACCATGCCTTTGTTTTTAGCAGTCCTCCGATTTTATGTGTGACTATTTATAGACCACCCAAGCACCACCCCTCTTTTATTAATGAGTTTTCCAAACTTTTATCAATTTTACACTCAACTTACAACAGGGTTTTAATAACTGGTGATTTTAACATGCACACATATACACACATACATACATATAGATAACAATTCAGATCCCACTGCGACTGAATTTTTAAATCTTTTAAACGACCTCGATTTTAAGCAGCACATCACACAGCCCACTCACAACAAAGGACACACCCTGTAACACATGGCCTGTCCACAGGTGTGTCCTCTGTTGTCGGCCTGGCTGTGTCTGACCATTACTGTGTGTTTTTTGATCTCTCCAGTTTTATCCAACAGGGGGCCCCAGTGAGAACAGTGAGGAAGCGCTACCTTACTCCTGAGGTGGCTGCAAATTTTATTGAAATTTTACAGAATAGCACTGCTGACATTTTACCTGCATCCTGCGATTTTATTGTTGACAATTTTAACAGTAAACTCAGGTCAGCCCTAGATTCAGTGGCTCCACTTTCCACAAAAACAATGTCAACCAAACCTACACCACCTTGGATAAAGACTGAAATAAAACAACTGAAAAGAAATTGCAGGAGCGCTGAAAGAAAATGGAGGCAGTCAAAACTAACAGTTCATCACGAAATATTCCGGGACAAACTCAAAACCTACAATAAAGCAGTAAAACAGGCAAGAACTCTCCATTTTTCACAACTCATCTCAGATAAAAAGAACGACCATAAATTCCTCTTCTCCACAATCGCTCGTTTAATTAATAGTGATTTTAAGAAATCCTCCATAGTCCCAACAAACAATCTAATTTGCAGACCACTTCAGAGGTAAAATCATTGGCATTAGGTCCACTCTTTTAGAACATAACATTGTTGCTTTTATCAGACCCAAACCATCAGTTTTATCTGAGGAGACAATGGAGCATTTTGTCCTGGTTGATGCAGAAACCCTTTGTAGAGTTTTCTCCCGAGTAAACCCAACAACCTGCCTTTTAGACCCAATCCCCACATCACTCTTAAAATAATTGTATGCGTTTTTTGAGTTTGAACTTTTAAATCTTGTGAATTACTCACTCCAGACGGGTATCTTCCCCACTGCCTTTAAAACGGCCTGGTGCTACTGGATCTAAGCGCTGCTTTTGATACAGTAGATCACCACATTTTGTTAAATAGACTTAGACACCTGGTGGGCCTCTCTGGTACTGTTCTTAACTTGTTTTATTCCTACCTCACAGGTCGTCACTCTCTTGTAAGTATGGATACATGTTCCTCAGGAATGCATGAACTTAAGTGTGGGGCGCCCCAAGGGTCAATTTTAGGTCCAATACTTTTTAATTTATATATGCTCCCCCTTGGGGACGTCATCAGGAGGCATGGCATCAATTTTTTACAGCTACGCTGATGATACACAGCTCTGCATTGCTGTGTCTCCTGATGACACGGGACCTTTTGATTCCCTTTTAAACTGTATTTTAGATATAAAGTCATGGATGGCAGAGAACTTCCTGCAGCTCAACCAGGACAAAACGGAGGTTTTAATTATTGGTCCTGAAGGCAAGAGAGAGAAACTTTTACCAAAACTAAATGCTTTTAAACATTCACAGTGCGTAAAAAACCTGGGCGTTCTTTTCGACTCTGAGCTTGATTTTATTCCACACATCAGAAATACTACAAAGATTGTTTTTTACCATCTTAAGAATATAGCCAGAGTTCGCCCATTTCTCTCTCTGGCCAGCACAGAGCTGCTAATGCATGCTTTTATCTCTAGCCGGTTAGATAACTGTAATGCCCTGCTCTCTGGTCTCCCGAAAAAGAGCATTTCACACCTTCAGCTGCTCCAGAACTCAGCTGCACGCGTGCTGACGAAAACCAGAAGGCGGGCTCACATTACACCGGTTTTAGAATCGCTGCATTGGCTCCCTGTGCGCTTCAGGATCGATTTTAAGGTTCTTTTACTAGTTTTTAAGTGTCTTAACGGCCTCGGGCCTTCTTATTTGTATGACCTGCTTTTACCGTATCGGCCCTCGCGGACCCTGAGGTCCTCCGGTACTGGTCTTTTATCTGTTCCCAATGTTAGAACCAAAACCTTTGGTGAAGCCCAGGGCTGTAAACTAACTTTTTGGCTCACCTGCCAAGGGGACCGGTATTCAACTTTTTCAGGAGTGTAATATACTCTGTGCATTGTTTTAAAATGACAGATTTTGTATCTTGTGTTAATGAATCTTTTTTGTGCATAAGCGATTAATGAGGACCAACGATCGTCGTCTATTTGGGCTCCAAGGTCTTTCTCCCATTTTTCTTTGACCAGATTAGTGCTAGTTTTATTATTAGTCATTAAAAGATTGTAAGTTCTTGAAATATGTTTTCTATTAACTCACCACTCATCATCGACCCAAGCCATCCCCCAAAACTCCTGTGCTCATTAAAGGTGAACCCATCTCCATCACTGACACATTCAAACTCCTTGGAACCCACATCAGCAATAACCTCAAATGGAAAATAAACGCAGACCACATCTACAAAAAAGCCCAGCAAAGACTTTTCCATCTCCGTCAGCTCAAGAAGTTCAGGGTAAGGTCCCATCTTCTGCTCCACTTTTACACAGCCATCGTAGAAAGCATCCTCACCTTCTCCATCACAGTCTGGTTCGGCAGTCTAGACTCACTCTCCCGGAAGAAACTACAACGCATCATAAATAGAGCATCCAAAATTATTGGCACACCCCTTCCATCCCTTGATTCACTCTACCACAAACGGACACTACGCAGAGCACGGAAAATCATCTCCGACCCCACTCACCCTGCACACTATGCCTTCCAGCTACTGCCCTCTGGGAGGCGTTACAGGACAATTGCTTCCAGAACATCCCGGTTAAAAAACAGTTTCATCCCAACTGCAATAAACTTTCTGAACTCTGAACATTAAGGATTAAGCATGGCCCTTATGTATTGTGTAGTGTGTATGTCTGTATGTATATCTGTGTTATATGTTTTGTAAGTTGGAACCTGTACCAAGCTGACATCAAATTCCACCAGCCTGGCTGTGTGGTCATTAAAATGAATGAATGAATCAATCAATCAATCAATTAATTATTTGAGTAAGCAGCGATTCCAATTGAGAGAGCTGTGGTTTTTCCAAGGTTTCCCTCAGCTGTGATCGTATAAAATGACGTAGCTGGAGATATCTATAAAAATGTGTGGCTTGGATATGATGGGAGTCTCTCAGATGCTGAAATGATTTTAGTGTGTTACCGTCATATAGGTCATCAATCTTAATTATATTCTTCTGGGCCCACACCTTTAAACCCAGGTCTTTCTGTACACATTTTAAGGAAGGGTTGGACATTATAGGGGTGAGTGGAGATAAAGAAGTTACTTGTCCTAAATAATGGCTAATTTTGTCCCAGATTTTAAATGAGTGAATAATGATTGGGTTATTTGTGTGTTTTTTTACAGTTTTAATATTAAAACAATATGGTATGTGTGATAAGTCTTCTATGTTTAAGATATAGCTTTCTATTCATGTCCAGGAGGGAGTCTCATCGCCTCCGAACCAGTAAAAAAGTGGTCGTAATTGGGCAGCCCAGAAGTATAATTGTATATCTGGTAGTCCTAGTCCTCCTCTCTCTACCGGTAAACATAGCGTGGATCTTTTAATCCTTGGGGCCTTGTTACTCCAAATGAACTTTCCGGCTATTTTATTGTATTTGTTGAAGAAGGAACGTGGAAGATCAATTGGTATCGATTGTAATAAGTACATAAGTCTAGGGAATATGTTCATTTTGATAACGTTTACTCTGCCTATAAGGCTCAAAGGAAGGGTTGTCCATCTAGCCAAGTCTTTTTCAATCTTTAGTAGTAGAGGTAGGTAGTTGAGCTTATACAGGTTCTTAAGAGTACCGTCTGTTATGATTCCTAAATATTTGATCTTAGATTTGACCTGAAAGGGCGAAGAGAGTCCTTGTGGATAAGCCTGGCTTAAATAATGGGAGGAGCTTGCTTTTAGTCCAGTTTATTTTGTAGCCAGAAAAGCTGCTGAAGCCGTCAATTAGGTGTAGCAAGGCTTTAAGTGTTTAAGTTTCCGGATTAGTTAAAAACAAAAGTATATCGTCGGCGTACAACGCAATTTTGTGTGTAGTGTTCCTTATTGGGATTCCCAATGTGTTGGGATCTTCTCTAATTTGTTGAGCCAAAGGTTCCAGGATGAGAGCAAAGATCAGGGGCGACAGGGGGCACCCCTGTCTTGTGCCACGCCCAATAGTGAAGGAGCCAGATACAGTTCCGTTGACGAGGATGAAGAGGAGGAAGTGGATGAAGACGAAGATGATGACTTCAGACTTCAGCAGTTCACTCTTCTCAGCGTCTGGCAGGGATTTCGTAAAGAGATGTTTCCCGGTCGCCTCCCCTTTTGTCCTTCCGTCTCCGTCCCTTCTGGTGTGAGCCGTCCTGAAGAAGATCCATCCTTGGTTCCTCAGGGGCCAGAAGATTCCACTCCCTCAACCTCAGGCTGCAGCTCGTCCACAAAGAGAAGCAGAGAAGAGGACGCACAGGTAAGTGTGAAGAGGCAGAGGATCTCCGAGGACAGCAATGAAGAGGATGATGATGATCACTTCAGCTGATCGCCATGGAAACCCATTCCATGAAGCTCTCTATGCACTGTTCTTGAGCTCATCTGAAGGCCACATGAAGTTTGGAGGTCTGTAGCGATTGACTCTGCAGAAAGTTGGTGACCTCTGTCTGCGCACTATACACCTCAGCATCGCTGACCCCGCTCCATCATTTTACGTGGCCTACCACTTGGCTGAGTTGCTGTTGTTCCCAATCGCTTCCACTTTGTTATTATCGCACTGACCGTTGACTGTGGAACATTTAGGAGCGAGGAAATTTCACGACTGGACTTGTTGCACAGGTGGCATCCTATCACAGGACCACGCTGGAATTCACTGAGCTCCTGAGAGGAAACAGAAACAGTCTGAATGCCGAGGTGCTTGCTTTTATACACCTGTGGCCATGGAAGTGATTGGAACACCGGATTTCATGGCAATATAGCGTGTCTCTTTTTAAATGATTTACCTTCCGAGTCATAGTTGGTGATGAGAAGGATGGAGGACTACAGGACCAGATGAGAAGGATGGAGGACCACAGGACCAGATGAGAAGGATGGAGGACTACAGGACCAGATGAGAAGGATGGAGGACTACAGGACCAGATGAGAAGGATGGAGGACTACAGGACCAGATGAGAAGGATGGAGGACTACAGGACCAGATGAGAAGGATGGAGGACTACAGGACCAGATGAGAAGGATGGAGGACTACAGGACCAGATGAGAAGGATAGAGGACCACAGGACCAGATGAGAAGGATTGAGGACCACAGGACCAGATGAGAAGGATGGAGGACTACAGGACCAGATGAGAAGGATGGAGGACTACAGGACCAGATGAGAAGGATGGAGGACTACAGGACCAGATGAGAAGGATGGAGGACTACAGGACCAAATGAGAAGGATAGAGGACCACAGGACCAGATGAGAAGGATGGAGGACTACAGGACCAAATGAGAAGGATGGAGGACTACAGGACCAGATGAGAAGGATAGAGGACCACAGGACCAGATGAGAAGGATGGAGGACTACAGGACCAGATGAGAAGGATGGAGGACTACAGGACCAGATGAGAAGGATTGAGGACTACAGGACCAGTGGACTGAGTGAGTAATCTCCTACAGAGACTAATCTCTGTAATCTCCTGAAACTACAGTACCAGTAATGACATAAAAGTTAACTTTACATCAGTGGGATGTATTTATTATAGGAGCTTTCTAGAATAGTATTCCATTGTTTATAATATAATTTCAGACCTTCAGGATTATACACACTGCACCAGACTTCCAACAAGAAGAAACCATGTGGAAGACCTAGACTCATCTTCCAGGGCCAGATGAGAAGGATGGAGGACTACAGGACCAGCCATGACATGTTTGTCAAAAACTTGTCTTAATAACGCTCCAAATGCTAAAAGTTTTCCCAAAAAATTAAGTAATTTCTATATAAGACCTGTTATTTTATTATTATCTTCTCTTTTCAGGTAGCCATACAGATGCAAACGAATTTAAAGAATTTCTGTGTAAAGCCTATCCAAAACTCAGACGAGGGGGTGGATTTGAGTTGCTCAAAATCTCTGGAACAACACGCAGTCGCCACCTGATCCTCATCCCCTGTCCCAATGAGGGTTATCATGTAAGACACTTGAAAGATCCCCAAACCCAGATTGGTCATGCCACTCTTTTCATACGACCACTCCAAAGGAACCTGAATCTGGACCCTGTAAGTTTTTCACTTTTCAACTGGTGCAGACTGTGAATGACAGTCACATAGTTATTGCTTTTGTTGAATTTTTAAAATGATCTTGTTTGTAGGACAGTCCAGATTGCAGTAATGAGCTAATTGGACCACCTCAGAAATGTGTCGGGTGTGGAGAGGAGTTCCCTTTTTCACGCATAAAAGCTCATAGCGATGAATGCATGAGGTGTGCTCTACAAAACTGCTTTACACTAGGTGTAAAGCAGTTTTGTGTGTGTGTGTGTGTGTGTTAAACAATTGTAACTATAGATGTCTTAGTGCAGGGCAAACATGACAAATCAGCACATCTAATGTTTCATTATTGTGGGCCCAAATATTAGTTATTTTGATGCCAAAAATCCCTCTGAAAAGCCATATTGTTCATACATTGTTGTGCATCCAAATGTGGAGGATATAGATCCTGGATATTGGTGTTGAGGGAAAGTTGAGTTTGAATGGAATTGATTAATTATATTTATATGGCCATCCTTTTGTACTTTTAAACTTTAGTTTTACTAGATTGCAGTGTTTTTGTGAGTGTGTTATGCAATATAAAATATACTAGCCAAACTAACAAAAATGACCTCTTTTTTACTCAAGACCATCACAGAGCAGTGGTGAGGTAGAGGTTGAGGTTGCCACAGAAAGTGCCAACTCCTCCCGAAGTGAAGGTAGATTTGTCAGCATGTTGACGAGACCACAGGTGAGGGAGACAACAAGGGCCAACAACTCAAACTACTCAGTGCCACCTCAGGGATGTGTGCCAGCTCCTGACATAGTTGATCTAGATCCCATTGAAGAGAGAGGCTTCCCTGGTTTGTTACGTAATTAAACATTACATCATTTATTTCAATAACTTGTTGCTCTCTGTATATTAATTGATCCAGTATTAATTTGAACATTTGAACAACTACTTTTAGATTGGCAAATTGCACCAAATCCTACAGAGGCAGTAAAGAGATTCAAAGAAATTAAGTAAAATTACGTTCTTTTTTCAACTTCATTTATGATTGATGATACAAAATCATTTCAGGCAATAAAATAAATGTTGACTTTCTTCTCTATTTTGGTAGCGTCTCCAAGCATCCTTGGGAAACTCCTGCAGTTCTGGATAGGGTGGAATGTGCTGCCCAGACACTTGGATGTTAACGTGGTGGAGAGCAACTTCCCCAGTTCTTCCACCTGCTTTAACTTCCAGGACATTACAAAGAGTCCTCTAACTTTGAAAGAGACATTCTTGCTGCTATTTGTAGCTCTGACACTGGGTTTGGACTGGTCTAAGGACACATCAATATATCACTGTACACCTTAGTGTACATTTGTTGTCCAGCAACAAAATTTGGATTGCAGCATAAAAGCGTTTGAAAGAGTGATATCAACTAGGGCCTAGTTCTGCCAGTGTGTGTAACACTGGTGCATTAAAAAGGTCTGCATGCTTGTGATGTGGTGAAGCATATTTGTTATTTGCTTCATGTCTATACCATTGTCTTTTAGGTTTAATCTCACTGTTCACAATTGTATTAAAGCTCAGGAGACTGTTACAGAGACAAAGTGAGTTGTTGCTGTTCTTTATTTGTGGTTTTGTTCTGAAACAGGATGCATGTTGCAGTTTCTCGAGCCTTCTGATTCAGAGACTTAAGTCTCCAATCACATGTGAAATTAATACTTCAAAACAAGTTATCTTGATAACTACAGGACAGTTTATCATACAAGGCTCTGTTACATAACCATAATGGTTTTCAATGTTTAAACTTAATGGTTCACAAAAAGTTCATTAATAGTAATAGACATAAATTGCTTATTGCAAAAAGTTTGTTTGCAGTCATATTGTACAATGCAGCAAGTTTTATGACATCTGGTATACAATAAAAATGCTGTCATTACCATTCTTTTTAAATCATTTTAGACACTTGAAACAAAGATATCAGAACTGCTAAACCATAATACCGGCTTCTTTATCAGAACTAGAGCAATATGGATTTACTGGAGCATTTCTGATAATAAGCTCACACTTTGTACATAGACATCTAACACATTGGACAGAGGGCAATCAGGGTCTGGTAGACTTCCAACTTCCTGGTCAGTCAGTGAGCGCTGCAGCTGAACTTCAGGGACCACAACACCAGGCTGATGGTGACCACACGGTCCGGTCCAGTCAACTCCAAACTCCGTGTCAACCTGCAATTGCAAGAGCTGAGGTTAAACGGTAGGATAAAGGGTAAATCAAAATCAAAGTCTTAAAGATTTTTATGGTCAATATGTCTACAGAACTGTAAGTCATATTAATTCATTTTACAGAAGCTAGTTTGAAATATCACCTGTTTATCATCTGGGATTCTGTATCTATGCCCCAAAAACAGCTATGGCATTGGAAAGAGCTTGACTACAATTTCCAAGAGCCAATACATTAATTTTGAGAGCTAAGATGTATAATTTTCTCTCTAAATCACTGCTCCTTGTTTGACCACAACATTGTAGCAATACCTTATTGTGTTGAAAGTGACAATGATAGGCCGTATAAATCCATCACATTTAGTTCCTGAACAACAGGCTACTATAGTTACATTTTGCTACTGATACATGCACTTTATAATGGACATAAAGTAGAGATAATGTTGACAATATCCCATGTAGGAAATTAAAAGTTAAAGCAAAACAGAATTACTGAATAAATCCAAACCTGTATGGGGCCCTGCTGCGCCTCATGCTCATGGCGAGTCCACAGTTGCAGCGGTGACTGGTTGCCCTCAGTGCGTAGTCTGTGGCAGTTCCAGCCACGCTGGAAAAACTGAAGGTGCTTCTGTATGTGGGGCACAAAGCACCAGTGCAGAGCATAGAGATGCATTTCATTGTCAGGATTGAGAAGGCCTTCTCTCTCAAGGTTGGTAAAGATGGTGTAGAAGAGATCAAGAACTCCCACATAAACGTCTCTCCAGAGCCTTTCGATTCTGATGGGTATAAAGGAAAAACTATTTATTCTACCTACAATGAACAAAAACAAAACATACAGGGAAAATACC
This sequence comes from Eutrigla gurnardus, assembly GCF_963514095.1. Classification (NCBI taxonomy): domain Eukaryota; kingdom Metazoa; phylum Chordata; class Actinopteri; order Perciformes; family Triglidae; genus Eutrigla; species Eutrigla gurnardus. The sequence goes on along the minus strand of NC_139938.1, from coordinate 3,049,802 downwards.
TTTACCTAATACTTTTACCTACTGTTGGTGTATGACAACACTCCCATCAATGATAACCACAGTAAATTAGAACTGAATTAAATACGTAAGTAATAAGTGATGTATTCAATATTCACTCTAAATAACAGTTAATGACAAAGTTTAATTTTAATTCTCTTAAAGGATAAGTTGATTTTTTCAAGTTTGTCTTCAAACAATGCTCACATGCCCACATGTATGATGAAAGAGTTTTTTGTTGCTGTAGTTGTTCCTCTGTCCATCTATACTGGCTGTGGAAAATCTAATGCTAACCATTCTATTGTAAGTGATGGCTGGCCTTGTTCTGTGACTGCTGAAGCCTCATATATGCTTCAGAATGAAGTTCAGCTGAACTACAGAATGAGGACTAGATTTGTCATCACTTACATTGGAATCACACTAGAATAGTAATGTTCTCCTGGTCAGTATAGATTACAGAGAGACAATTAGAGAACAACTCTTTTGATATTTACACTAACGTTAATGTTGAAAAGCTCATAATCTGCTGCCACAAAAGCTTGATTGTATTAAGATAGACTTGAAGAGACAGGTTAAGTCAGTTTATATTGCCATCTTTTACAAAGTGTTATTTTGATACATTTTGAATGGAAGATTATGTTACCTTTGGTTATGGACACTCCTGCCAGCAATGTGTGAATTCCTGTTCAGTCCTCTATTAGCCACCATGTAGCGTGCAACATCAACATTTTCCCCGCCTTTATCTGACCTCACACGTGATGGCACACCATAGACATCGACAGCTTCCAGAAAGCTTTTTAGGACTGTTGCTGCACGATTGTTGGTGGCGGCACTCAAGTATACAATCAAACGACTAAAGCCGTCAATACCACCATGCACAACAATACGCCATCTGAAATAGATATGCATGAGAACAGATTAAGATCAGTACCACTACCTGCATCATGCATCTCTGTATGTGCAAGTTGAGGCCAGATTTACACAGAGCATACTGTATATGCCTATTTGATCAGAACTTCTTTATCTGAAATCTTTAACACACAAACATAAATAAAATCCTGATATACTTCTAGGTCACCATTTCTTTGTATTCAATCCAGCTCACAAAATGTACACCCACACCCGAATTTATACAAGGTTCTGGTGAGTATTTTGATTAAAAATAGCCTTTGAGGCCAGCTGCAAGTTGTCTTTTTTAAGAGTTTTCAGTCTTTGGTCACTGACATTTTCTGTTTTTAGCACTGTACTCCAGCATATTAGATTTCATAGAAGACAATGGCTGAGGTTAAAATGTCGAGTGCCACTTTAATTTGGGAATATTGGGTGCACAGTGTGGGAGCCGTAGCCATTTTAGCCCCTGTCAGACTGTATATACAAAGATTACAATTTCAGTACTGTGCCAAAAACAGAAGGTTTATCACAGTTTCTAACTGACCTGTTCGGACCACTTTAAAAAGCCACCCCACCTAAAAGTTCAAAGAACCAACCAGCATTACTCTTAATTTTGATGCTGGTAGAAGTCAGTAAAACTGATTTGCATGCACAAGAACACTGATGGATTAAATAATTTGATCCATCCACCATTGATAAATCCCAGTCCGGCTTGCAGTGATACTTGTAGGTTAATTAAAACCTACAAGTATGTAGATGAGCTTTTGTAACTGCTATGGATATACACTAAACTGGGTAGTAAGTATCTTACAGTAGTAAAATCTACAATAAAGTGGATGCTTGAGATGGTTAATGTTTTTTCGATACCTTATCAGTTTGTGATTTCCATCGATGTGCCATAAACTGTTCGGTGCTCTAACAGAGTACTTCCTACGCCTTCTTGGGTTCAGCTGAAGGGTGCGCATCAAAACTCCACCAGGATCCACTCGCCGCATGGATTCCTGGACACGCTGTCCTATAATAGGCAAAAAAATTCACAGATATGGTGTACAGAAAAAAAGTAAAGCATTCCCCAATCTGGCAGTGAATTCACAAATCCAGATAAAATCCAGACTAGCACTAAATAAAGCAGCTTCCTCACATTGTGAGTAAATCGGCAAGTAGGCCAAATCCCAACATAAAATAACCCCTGAACAAATGAATGGGTAATGAATACAATTCCTTACTTTGTATGCGTATGCCTTGTGCATTCAGGTGCCCAACCATCATTTTGTATCCAGACATGGGATGCTGCTGCAGAATTTGGGTCACAGTTTCATCCAGATTGTTGTCCTCTATTGGAGTTAATAGATTGTGGACTCTGATCATCAAAAATAACAAGAAAAAAGTCACAAGAGGCAACGAAGAAATGTCACCCATCTCACAGTAAAAACAAAACCACGATTATTTTAAATCGGTGTCACCTAAAACAAACCTCATTCCTGTTTAGTCTAAATTCAGCTGCTGTGTCCTGTAGAAGTTTATACATTTTATTTATAATTTAAGTTAAAATCTTTCGTATTGTATGAGTTTATATATGCAACACTATCATGTGTCAAACTAATGCAATTGTGCTGAAATGTCACATCTGACTCTGTTCACTTTTTACTCCAGAAATAGGGTTACAGATCATCTGACAAACTGAAGATGTTAATTAATGGCACCCATGTACAGTATCAACAAATGCAGCAGCACAAATCCACTACCTGTAAGGAGTACATATGATAAACTAAGTGTAGCGACTAATTGTCCAATTTAAAAGGCCGCCAAGAGGCTCAGTGTTGTCTTGTCTGAGACATAACACACCCAGGTGTTAATTGCCGGAAATGATAGGAAGAGCGTGTGCAGGATAAACAATTAATAATACAGGCCAAACCAATGTTGGCTCCTACACTAAGTTTGTCAGTAATATAAGCATGTTAGTCACCAGTCCATCTGTCGTTGAAAACCAAAGCATATAGGCCTATATAATCAAGTATTGTTAGACCTATTCCCAGTGCATATTAATGTAAGTTAATATCAGTAACGTTAGTTAATTTTTAGTTAACTTAAACTCAGTGCAAAACTCAAAGCAGTGCAAGGAGACATATTATTGTATAAATGTTCTATGATATCATGAACAATTTATACTAAAAGCTTGGACTCAAATGTACACCTAACGTTAGACTATATAAGATAAACACAGTCTATTTCCCAGTGGTATTTGGAGATAAGGTGAGCAACATTACCATCAATAAACACTAGCTAGTTAAATATCTCTGTGAATTTGCACACATATATTGCCACCTTTAAAAGACGAGACACGGGAAACCAGACAAACAGACAATGTAGCGTTAGGAGTAAAAATTACCCTATTCCGTACTGTGCCATCCTCCGACGAATTGTTCTCTCGCACACTCCAAACACCTGTGCTATTTCCCCAGCAGTGTGCCCCCGCAGTAGGTGTGCTTCGATTAAAGTGGGGGGTATTTTGTACGACGGACGTCCAAGGGTCCCTTCTTCTGACTCTGACAGGGTGTAAAGTTGGCGGGCGACTTCTTCAAGACCGTCTAACACTGCTAGCTCCATTTCCACATCCATATCGGCGTTGAGCTGAGCCAAGTCATCCATCAATCTATCCAGACGAAACTGAACATAGTCGTTGGTTGCATGGTTCTCTAAATCGTTCGCTAATGATCGTAATTCATTCGCAATCGCTCGTACAAAAAATGCCATTACTAAACCAGAGCTACATAAATAACAAATGTCAACAACTGCAGCTAACGGTTAGCTGAGCGGGCGGGCTAGTAGCCAGCAACATTCCTGTACAGGAATCAGCTCCGCTAGTAAGGCAGAAGTAGTAGGCCCGAATCGAGCAAGCTCCTGTAACCAATCATGCTGTTGACTGAGGTTAGGACCTCCTACTTCATTAACATATGGACACAGAAATACAGAAATAAATAAATGTAGGTGAACAGAAATGTAGAAATAAATATAAAGCATTTATTTATTCTGTTATTCATTCTTTTATTTATTTATTTATGCATTTATTTATTTTTTTATTCATTTCAGCATTTATTTATTTATTCCTGTATTTATTTATACATTTATTTATGCATTTCAGCATTTATTTATTTATTCCTGTATTTATTTATACATTTATTTATTCATTTATTTATTTATTTATACTTAAGTCATGTTTAGTCCTCCATAAATTCTTGCACGGCTATGTTCTAATTTTCTGCAGTGGAGCCAATGGTCCTGTGCCGCTTCTGCTTCATGGAGGAGGACACTCTGCACTCTCCTGGGCGGTGTTCACTGTGAGCATAATACCTCATAACGAATTAGAAACTCAGTGCATGTTCATAATAGAATATTTATGGAGCTGTTCTTTAATTTCAGCGTCTTTGCTATACGCTATTTGATTGATTAAATGGTTTCCATATCGTTAGCCTAATAGCATAATTGCCTAAGTCATATTTGAACGTTTTCGGAAAAAGAGAAAAAACACAATTTCTAGCAAGCAGATTGGTATTTTTTATTGATAATGTAACAGCAAGTTCAACCAGACCTGTGAACAAGTTTGAAAAAAAAAAAAAGACACAACATCAACTCCATAACAAATAAAAGTGACTTAGGCAGAATATGTCATGACTTAGGCATTTTTTTCTCTTACAGTATATGTATATAATGATAACATAACCAAGTCTAACCTTATCTAAGGTGTTTTAAAGTATAATCTTAACAAAGTTGTTTTAAAGTTTAACCTTGCCTAAGTTGTTTTAACCTTACCTAAGTTGTTTTCACCTTAACTAAGTTGTTTTAACCTTACCTCAGTTCTTTTAACCTTAACTAAGTTCTTTTAACCTTAACTAAGTTGTTTTAACCTCAACTAGGTTTTTTTTACACTCACCTAAGTTGTTTTAACCTTGCCTTGAACTCCTTTTCAGCTGTCTAATGATGAGGGAGGTCATCATAGTACTGGTGGTAATGTTTAAATTAAAATACATTTGCAGAAATGCTTTTTCATTTTAAGAATGCATCTGCATCATTTGACTGATAAATATAATTAATCAACAACCATAGTTGCATTTTCTTCTTCATGACTGCATATTTTATGCCATAATGAAAACAAACAAAGTGCATTGACAAGGCATTTTGAATTATGTGCACTATTTTGCAGATCATGAGAATGAAAATGCAAATATGATGATTGATGATTAAATCAAATAATGCAGCCACATTCTTAAAGTGAAAAAGACTTAGACTTGAAAAAGACCATATTACCAAGAATACTTCTTGTATTTCTTGTCAAAACACTTAAAATCAACACTTCAAATTAAGCTTTGCTAGCATAAGCTAGCTCTTACACTACATCATATCTTGTTGCAGAATTGTGATTAAAAGTTTAAACACACAGTTCCTAATCTCCTTGATTGACTGAGAGTACATTTACTGTCTAGAAAGTTGAAGGAATAAACCAGCTTACAAAATGAATTGAAGAGAAGATCTAATGCTTCACTTCTGTTAAACTTTCTTATGCGATCAGCCATGTTTGTTTATACCGGCAAACATGCCTAAGTCAAAAAGATGACTTGGGCAGATAGTGATTTTGGACTCTAAAAAGTGTTCTGATAGGTTGAGGACATAGCCAATAAGGCAAGGTGATGCAGCAGTGGTAGGAGAGGAAGGTTAGGCAGATATCTCAATTTGGCCAAAAAATGACTTAGGCAATTATGCTATTAGGCTAACGATATGTGTCTTTGCAGGCAGTCATATGCAGCAGGATCATGGTATATAAAGGTTCTAGTGACCGCACATTACACCACCGCGCGGTGGCCGAGTGGTTAGAGCAGGTGCTTAAAGAGTAAGTGCGCAATGCCCATGCGCAGGAGACTCTGGCCCGGTCTTCACCGGTTCGAATCCAGCTCGGATCAAACCAATGACGCAATCTGCATTGCTGCGTCATTGTAAGATGGATCTTTTTCCAGACGAGTGTCCCCGATGCAGCCTTTCTCGTCTTGGCTGCTCGCTTTACTTCACTAAGTCATTTTGCTTCGTATTAGTGGCATTTTGGAGTGGCGATGAAACCCTCCAACGTGTGAGGGGCTCAGCAGCCTCTCAGGAAGGAAATGAAACAAAAGAGAGCATTAGTAGGTGAGTAGTGCTTTACCAGAGGTAGGCCTATGTGCTACAGGCAAACAATCTTTGTGGCCGTCAAAGTTAGCTTCCAAATTATTATTAACAAGCTATTACTTTTGGAGAGTACAAATGAACGCAGGCAAGTTACAAGCTTTTAAGTTTCAAGCGCAAACTCACATAAAAACATCACCATTCCACATTTCAAAGTAATTCACAGTCACCTCCTATGAAGAACCAAATTGAAGGAGTTCTAACAATGAGCACAATCTTCAGTGGGCAAATCATTTACATTAAGAGCATTTTCAAATCATAAGAAATGTTGTGTTGTAGTTTCATATCCAGTAGATGGCAGTGAAGCAGGATGATTTAGCGTGCTGTGTTACTTTTTATAGCTTCCACCATCCCACCGATGCTCTCTGCGTCTCCGCAGTTTTTTCAAAGGCCTGCTGAAGCCAACGCGTTAGCTAGCGGGAGTTAAGCTAGCTGTTGCTGCCATGGATGCCAGAGTTTTAGCACGTAGCTTTGGAATGCAACCTAAGCATTATAACAATAATTATGTATTTTAGGTTAAACTATTTGATCCGTTATGTTAACCGACATGAGCTTAGATATGTCAGGAGCATTCATTACACGAAAAGCAGTGTCTGGAGATATTAATGTACATTTAAGGGTGAGTGGTCTCCAAAGAGACAGGTCTAATGTTTGCGTCCTGTTTGGTGATGGTCAGGGCAGAGGCGATTCTAGAGTCTGTTGGGGCCCCAAGCAAAATTTTCAGTGGGGCCCTTCTGACTAAACAATAACAATAATAATCTTCTAAATAATCTGACGCCAACGAAAGATGTATGAAACCAACGTTTTTTATATTCAAAATGTCCATTGTGGTGTTTAGCGGCAGCGGCGGCGGCGACATGTAGAGACAGACAGGTAACCAGTCTATTACAGGGCTGACATGTATAGACAGACAGGTAACCAGTCTATCACAGGGCTGACATGTAGAGACAGACAGGTAACCAGTCTATCACAGGGCTGACATGTATAGACAGACAGGTAACCAGTCTATCAAAGGGCTGACATGTAGAGACAGACAGGTAACCAGTCTATCACAGGGCTGACATGTGGAGACAGACAGGTAACCAGTCTATAATAATAGATATATAATAATAATATATTACTGAATTTCACAATTTATTGTTTGCATTACTTGTGTCCCATCATCAATCTTTAATCTGTATCTTCTTTAATCTATTTGGGACTCAATGTAGTAGCATTTGACCGTTTTAATTATCCTGTTGCAATATGAGATTGGTTTACACTTTTGCTCTTTTTTTCTATACAGACCTGGACGGAAGAGAGATTTCTCACCCCTGCCCTGGAGTCACTACTTTGAAACCATGTTGAGGTGGAAAATGAAAATGGCAAAGATATATCCTTCTTGTGTTTGTCAGAAAATATTTATATCATATTTGACACTTTTGGTGTGGAAATCACCCAGAGCATCCAAAGCCAACTAGGTCATTTCAGATTTAGCCTTTTCTTGAGACCAGTGTGCTGTCTAACTTCAGCTTAGTATAGAAAATTAGCACTTTATGCAATTCATGTGTATTGTATTTTGAGCAGCTAATTCTTGCACGGCTATGTTCTGAATTTCCTTGACTACCTTGAACATTTTCAGAATTTTCTGCAGTGGAGCCAATGGTCCTGTGCTGCTTCTGCTTCATGGAGGAGGACACTCTGCACTCTCCTGGGCGGTGTTCACTGTGAGCATAATACCTCATAACGAATTAGAAACTCAGTGCATGTTCATAATAGAATATTTATGGAGCTGTTCTTTAATTTCAGCGTCTTTGCTATACGCTATTTGATTGATTAAATGGTTTCCGTATGTGTCTTTGCAGGCAGTCATATGCAGCAGGATCAACTGCAGGGTGGTGGCTATGGACCTTCGAGCTCATGGTAAATAAAGGTTGTCACGGGAGACAACATGTAACTAGACATATTTTATTTATAGTTTAGGAAATTGAGATTGTGATGGAGATGTATTAGTTTGCTTAGTTATAATGGGAAATAGTCTACTTAATGAATTAAAAAAAATAAAATGTTGATCACTGCATCCTCACGATTTTAGCTCACCATTTGCATTCTGTAATAACGTAATATGCCCTTAACATTGATCTATTTCTAGAACATATTGTAGTTTTGCGTTTATTTCACAGACACTGTTCTGTGCACAATCTCAGAACTGATTGGCTAGCTAGCTAGATTAACCTGCAGATATCCAGAGTCAAGACTTCCCTTTCTGTGTGTTGCTCATTGTTTACAGTCCGATTAGCAACTTGAGATGCGAGACTGGAGTTGGAGTTGAGAGATGACGTTTTCAACTGGATTGTTTCACAAGTAGCAAGTTAACAAGCTAATTTTAAACCAATAAAAAGTTAAAGCCTTGATTGCACTTCGGCCAGTGTGTTCCCCTTTTTGCTCTTCCCATGGATTGTTTACCTGTGTGACGGGTGGGAGGGGGACACCTGGCGTTAATCCTAACAATCAGAGCGCAGCGAGTCACCGGCCGGGTCCCCCCTCACGTGATCAGAAGTGACGTGGGTAAATAGAACGCCGTGCAGTCAGTCTTCCTTTTCAAACCGAACGGCGCGACTATTGCAGTGGTGAGAGCGCTGTTAATTCTGCCGGCGGTGATTCAACACAACGGGTAAGGGAAACGTTTTTGTTGGCGCTTAGGCGTAGAGCAGTCGATATATGCTGTAAGCTTACAAACTGCGTTTCTAACATTACAGTGTACCTTTCGTCTGTGATCTGGTCACAGCTGTAGTTATCAGCTGTAGTCGTCCTTGTCCGTGTCGGGTGGATGGCTGGCAGAATGAATGGTCGGTGAAGATTTTATCAAGGTAAATGCTATGTATATTAAAGTGTGATTCCTGAATTAAGATAAGACATGTATGTGCTGCTATGTGTTAAATATGTATTCATTGTACGGAAATTTCAATTCCATTTTACATCGTATAAAATCCATACAAATGTAATCAGGTACGAACTGTTTAGCTTTCTCACCAGAGAGTATATTAATTCTGTCGGTTGTAAAGACATGTGACTAATGTGGTCTTTTGTTGATTTCAGAAGCTGATTGTAGCCACTGTTTTTCCCTAGGTTATTATGGGTCAAAGCTATGTTGCATAGCTACTCTGTATGCCTTATTTGAGTGTAAAACCATCTCCAATTTGTTATTTATCATTTCTTTATTTTATTTTGGCGAGGCGTGTTTTCTTTTCTTTTCTTTTTGTCAGCCGGGGCGCGGAGAATTTAGAGGGTAGTGTAGACTGCATGTTCAGTCCAGTGGGTCTGTTTTGGCAGTAGCCAGTAGTGCAGTGAGGCCTTTTCCTTTTTGTTGTTTGTGTGCAGTAACATTAGCCTATGAGTGGTGCTTGATTTGCAGTGTACTTTTTGACTAGATGGTGCGTCAGTGAACTAGTTAGAGGACTCCATTGATAATATATATACATAACTAACCGTGTGCGGCTAGCCTCATTATAGTCCTGCTATGATCTGTCCCTCTGAATGATTCCACTCGAGGCTGGTTTCTCCTTTTCCCTCGCCCTTAGTGGAATGCTTATGCCCGGGTTTTGGGTTGATTGTTGTGTGCTGTGCTTTTCTTTTTGAAGCAAACAGAGTAGGTAAATCTAATGCAAGTAGTGACGTACACCTAGTGTTACAACTTGTGAGTGTGTGGAACAGTTAACGAAATCTAATTTATTCTGTTTATCCCTCTGCTATTCCAATATTTATTGCTAAGTATTTATTGACACATGTCCATATGTTTTTATTCCAAACAAATTCAGAAAATAAAGTGCAGTATTTTTGTACATTGTCTCCTCCCTCATTCATTCACTTGAATACCTGTTAGTGGGGAATACTGGAATTACACTGTAGCTTGTTAGCCCTGACACTTGGTTGTAGTCTTAGGGTTGGCTAGGTTACATTTGGCGTTGTCGGCAGGATTGGAGTTGATGTAAAAAAAATTTGCCTAGTTGCTTGCATTTATTTTTTTTCCTCTTCTGTTTTGCTGTTTTATTTTCTTTTGGAGGTGGTTCTTCAAAGTTGTTAAAAAAAAAACAAAACAAAAAAAACAAACATCAAATAGGTGGGAAAAACAGTGGTTACTACAAGGAAGATCCATCCCTCATCGTGCTCAAGTCGGGCTGCCTCATCATCATGTCTCTGGAGGAGCAGGTTCAGAGTTTGACGGAGATGGTTAACCAGCTTAAAGCTGACAATCAGAGACTCAGAGGGCAGGCAGGTGCCTCTAATACATCAGACTCAGGCCATGAGCCTCTTGACAATCCTAATGTTCCAACCTCAGTTGAACGTTTATTATGTGTACCACGAGAAAGAAAATGTCCTCGGTTTTCGGGTAAAATGTCTGTTGATAATATGTCTGTAGAGGACTGGATTGAAGAGGCAGGCCGGTCATTAGCAGCCCGTCGAGCATCTAAACTTGAGCAGGCTTTGTTTTTGTATGATTTGTTGGATGGGGAAGCTAAGCGGGAGATAAAGTTTAGTCTAGCAACTGATCGAAATGACCCACAGAAAATCTTTGAAATTTTGAAAAACAACTTTCGTTGCTCTAAATCCCTTAATGCATTATACCGCCAGTTTTATCACCGCCGGCAGTTCGAAAGTGAATCGGTAAGGGAGTATTCCCATGTGTTAATGGAATTGATGGAACAGATTAAAGAGAAGGATGAAGATTTGGAGCATTCTGATCGTATCCTCCGTGACCAGTTTGTTGAAGGCCTTCGTAATGACAAACTTCAAGGTGACTTACTAGACCAAATTTCAGCAAGCCCACGCCTAACTTACAGGGACATACGTAGTGAAGCCCTTGACTGGCTAAATAGGCGAGCACAATCTACAACTCGTGCCCGAGCTTACTCCTGCAATTCATATGAGGCAGATACTAATGCAGTGACAGCCAGTCCTTCCTCAGAACTATCAGAATTGAAGGAGTGCTTCCGTAAACAGCAGTCTCAGCTAGATGCAATTTTATCTCAGTTAGGGCAGACACACAGTAATCCCAGTTCCAATAGACCAATGTTCCAATCTAGACCATACAAATTCCAAGCAGATGGGAAACCTATATGCTTGCGTTGTAACAAAGCTGGTCATGTAGCAAGAATGTGCAGGGTCACGATTCCAGGAGGCCAGGGGGTGGCAGCACGGGGGGACTTACACATGGGAGGGCAGACAATGGTAGCCAACAATAACGTCATGCAGCAGGAAAACTAGCGCCCTCCGGTGTTGGGAGCTCAGCACCTGGAGGGGGTTTCTTGGGCTCAGATCAGAGTAGGACTCTCTCGACCAAAGCTCGTCTTATTGGAAGTTGTCCAGTCATCGACATCCGTCTTGGAGGTGTACTTACACGATGCCTTCTTGACACCGGTTCCATGGTGACAACAGTAACCGAGAGCTTCTTTCGGCAGCATGTGCAGCCTCAGACCAATGAAACGATGCAGCCATGTGCCTGGCTACAGCTCAAAGCTGCTAATGGACTGGCTATACCTTACTTAGGCTATATTGAGCTGGACTTGGAGGTACTGGGCAAAGCACTCCCAAAGATAGGAGTGTTAGTTGTGAAAGATGCAGGGGACCCCACCACTCGACAACAGAAGATGTCGGTGCCGGGCCTGTTGGGAATGAATGCAATCAGCCGTTGCTACCAGGAGCTCTTTGAGGAACATGGGCAGGATCTGTTCCACTGTCCGCCAGTACAGACGGCGGATGACGGGTGGAAACGAGCTCTCTCTGAATGCCAAACCTTAGAACGTCTCTCCGGCTCTGGCTGCATTGGAAAGGCAGTGGTGCAGCCAGGTCCAGCCCTTCGCATACCTGCGGGGTGCCTTATGTTTGTGCAGGCGACTTGCTCCCTCCTCCCAAGCCCTATTACATCATGTCTTTTGGAGCCCCTGCCTTATGGTGAGGGACGATTGCCAGTGAACCTTCTTATTTCATCTGCCCTTTTGCCAGTCATCCAAGGCAAAGTGAGTGTACCAGTGGTTAATGTAGGGACAGAAGATCAATGGCTCCAGCCCCGCATTACTCTTGGAAGCCTTCATATAGTGGACCCCACCCCTTGTGATGATCAGGTAGTCCTAGTGCAATCAGCAGAAGCTACTACCTCAGCTTCAGTAGATTTCTCGGTGCTACAATGGCCGAATCTTTCTCCCTCACAACAACAGGAAGTTTGTGGCCTTCTAGAGAAATATAGAGAAGTTTTTAGTGAAAATGATGGGGACTTGGGTTGTACGTCACTAGTCCAACATGAGATAACCTTAGAGGATACAGCCCCAGTACGACAGCGTTACCGTCGTTTACCGCCATCACAGTTTGCACAAGTCAAAGCTCACGTTCAAGAACTAGTGGAGAAAGGTGTGGCCCGAGCTAGTAGTAGTCCCTATGCTTCCCCAATCGTAGTGGTGCAAAAGAAAGACGGTGCCATCCGACTTTGTGTTGACTATAGGCAACTCAATTCCAAAACGAGGAAGGACGCGTATCCCCTTCCAAGAATAGAGGAATCCTTGGATGCACTGACGGGAGCCACACTGTTCTCCACGTTAGATTTGGCCTCTGGATACAATCAAGTGCCCATGGCAGAACGTGACAAGGACAAAACGGCCTTTTGTACACCTTTTGGCTTATTTGAGTTCAACCGCATGCCATTTGGGCTATGCAATGCACCTGGTACATTCCAGCGCCTGATGGAAAGAATCTTTGGCGATCAAAGTTTCCAGTCTTTGCTATTGTACCTCGATGACATAGTCATATTTTCATCCTCTTTCCACCAGCATTTACAACGGCTACAGTTAGTCCTGAGCAGGCTCAAAGAACACAACTTAAAACTCAAATTGAGCAAATGTCATTTTTTCAAGGAGGAGGTACAATATCTAGGCCATGTAATATCGGCTAGTGGAGTGGCAACTGACCCTGATAAAATTCAGACCGTCCTGCAGTGGAAACACCCTACTACCCTGACTGAACTACGGTCATTTCTGGGTTTCGCCTCCTATTACCGCAGGTTTGTGGCAGGTTTTGCCAAGCATGCAGGTCCCTTACACAAGCTTGTAGCTGAAGTCCAGGGTAAGGGAAAGAAGTGTGGAGGATCTAATGCCAAGCTGGGGAACCGCTGGGATGACCACTGCGAACAAGCATTTCAGACATTAAAACAGGAACTTGTAAGCGCCCCTGTACTTAAATATGCTGACTTCTCAAAGCCGTTCATTCTTGAAATTGATGCTAGTCATCAAGGTCTGGGGGCTGTCCTGTCTCAGGAAGTAGACGGCAAGAAAAGACCCATTGCCTTTGCAAGCAGAACTCTGAGACCAGCTGAAAGAAATATGTCAAACTATAGCTCAATGAAACTTGAGTTCCTGGGCTTGAAATGGGCAGTGACGGAGCGCTTCAGGGAGTATCTACTGGGAGCCAAATTTATTGTCTATACTGACAATAACCCCTTAAGCCACCTGCAGACTGCCAAGTTGGCTGCCGTGGAGCAAAGGTGGGCCTCCCAGCTGGCCGTCTTTGACTTCCAGTTGAAATATCGGCCTGGAACAGCTAACCGGAACGCCGATGCCCTGTCCCGCCTGACAAGTGACTCGTCCACACAGTCCATTGCAGCCCTCGTCTCTGGCATTACTGTGCCGTCTGAAGTAAGGGCACCCAGGGTACTATCACCACAGCTGGCACAAGAAGCAGTGATCGCCACCATAGATGCAGCTCCTGTCCGGTCGCAAGCAGACGTACGAACACTCCAGGCAAAAGACCCAGTGATCGGCGCGTTCTTGGCGTATTGGAGGAGGGCCCGACCACCTAATAGACAGGAGCGGACACAAGAAGCGCAGTCGGTCCTGGAGCTGGCCCGTCAGTGGCGCAGAATACGAGAACAAGAAGGCATTTTGTATCGGGAGATACAAATGCCCCCAGCACGTGATGCCAAGCTACAGTTACTCCTGCCCAAAGCCCTGCAAAAGGAAGTATTAGTGAGCTTACATGACAACCATGGCCACCAGGGGATCGAAAGAACAACACTACTAATCCGTCAGAGGTGTTACTGGCCGAAAATGCATCATGATATTGAGCAGTGGTGCAAACAATGTGAGCGGTGTACCCTAGCCAAGGGGGTGGTCCCTACTGCACGCAGCTATTCGGGCCACTTGTTGGCTGCCAAGCCTCTGGAAGTCCTCGCCATCGACTTCACATTAATGGATAAGGCCAGTAATGGCTATGAAAACGTTCTCATTGTCACCGATGTCTTTTCTAAATTCACCCAAGCTTTCCCCACTACTAATCAGCAGGCAGAGACGGTGGCTAAGGTCCTGACGGAAAAGTGGTTTTACTCCTTTGGAGTGCCTAAAAGGATCCACTCGGACCAAGGCAGGGCATTTGAGGGAGAACTACTGAAGCGTCTGTGCAAGTTGTATGGAATTGACAAAAGCCGAACAACCCCATATCACCCAGAAGGAAACGGACAATGTGAACGTTTTAATCGTACACTCCATGATCTCTTGCGGACCCTCCCCCCTGAGAAGAAGAAGAAATGGCCACAAGCACTTCCACATTTGCTGTTTGCATACAACACATCCGTCCATCAATCCACAAACCATTCTCCATATGAGCTCATGTTTGGGCAGAAGCCCCAACTCCCAGTGGATTTCCTACTCGGGCTGACAACGGCAGATGCGGAGGACACCCCCCCAGTTGACTGGGTCACTACTCATAAAGAGTATTTGGCTGAAGTGTATGCCGATGCCAAGACCCGTCTGGAGGCCGCAGCAGCCTCTAGAGATCGTCACAGTCTGCCTCCAACCCTTCTTCCAGTGGGCACCAGGGTGTATCGTAAGAGCCACCTGCTTGGTCGGCATAAAATTCAAGATCGTTGGGATCCAAGAGTACATCGTGTGGTGAAATGTCGAGATGAGAAGAATCTTGTGTATCACATCACCCCTGAAGACGGGCTGGGCCCAGATGTGAATGTCCACCGTACAGAGCTAAAGACTCTCCCATGTCAGGATGAACCACCTGTTGACATTCCTGTAAACATCTCACGTGACCCAGGAAAGGAGGAAGAGAGTCCGGAGGCGGAGGAGGAGGAGGAGGAGGATGCATGGTTCCAAGTTCTACCTCACCAGCCAGACACAATCCCTCTTCGTGATATACGGCAAGATGACTCTACGGCTGAAAAACAAATACCCCACCTTAGTGCATCAGCAGGTGACCCGCACGTAAATCAGGCCACCCCAATGAGGACATTGGGTGGCACAAGTAGTACCCCTCTGGAATCGTCAGATTCAGGACCCCCTCAAGATGCGATGCCTTTGGGCGAAGACATGATCTATCGCCCTCGGCGAGTACGGGCGGGCCAACACTCTAACCCCTTCCGGTTGCCACAGACGGCTACCCAACATCTGGAGGGCCAACAAAATGCCATTCAGTCAGTTGATCTTACTCCCAGCTGTTATTTTAGGCCGTGGCGTTAGAAAATATTAGATAACAGGCACCGGGGACGGTGGCCTTTCAAAGTGGGGGGAATATGTGACGGGTGGGAGGGGGACACCTGGCGTTAATCCTAACAATCAGAGCGCAGCGAGTCACCGGCCGGGTCCCCCCTCACGTGATCAGAAGTGACGTGGGTAAATAGAACGCCGTGCAGTCAGTCTTCCTTTTCAAACCGAACGGCGCGACTATTGCAGTGGTGAGAGCGCTGTTAATTCTGCCGGCGGTGATTCAACACAACGGGTAAGGGAAACGTTTTTGTTGGCGCTTAGGCGTAGAGCAGTCGATATATGCTGTAAGCTTACAAACTGCGTTTCTAACATTACAGTGTACCTTTCGTCTGTGATCTGGTCACAGCTGTAGTTATCAGCTGTAGTCGTCCTTGTCCGTGTCGGGTGGATGGCTGGCAGAATGAATGGTCGGTGAAGATTTTATCAAGGTAAATGCTATGTATATTAAAGTGTGATTCCTGAATTAAGATAAGACATGTATGTGCTGCTATGTGTTAAATATGTATTCATTGTACGGAAATTTCAATTCCATTTTACATCGTATAAAATCCATACAAATGTAATCAGGTACGAACTGTTTAGCTTTCTCACCAGAGAGTATATTAATTCTGTCGGTTGTAAAGACATGTGACTAATGTGGTCTTTTGTTGATTTCAGAAGCTGATTGTAGCCACTGTTTTTCCCTAGGTTATTATGGGTCAAAGCTATGTTGCATAGCTACTCTGTATGCCTTATTTGAGTGTAAAACCATCTCCAATTTGTTATTTATCATTTCTTTATTTTATTTTGGCGAGGCGTGTTTTCTTTTCTTTTCTTTTTGTCAGCCGGGGCGCGGAGAATTTAGAGGGTAGTGTAGACTGCATGTTCAGTCCAGTGGGTCTGTTTTGGCAGTAGCCAGTAGTGCAGTGAGGCCTTTTCCTTTTTGTTGTTTGTGTGCAGTAACATTAGCCTATGAGTGGTGCTTGATTTGCAGTGTACTTTTTGACTAGATGGTGCGTCAGTGAACTAGTTAGAGGACTCCATTGATAATATATATACATAACTAACCGTGTGCGGCTAGCCTCATTATAGTCCTGCTATGATCTGTCCCTCTGAATGATTCCACTCGAGGCTGGTTTCTCCTTTTCCCTCGCCCTTAGTGGAATGCTTATGCCCGGGTTTTGGGTTGATTGTTGTGTGCTGTGCTTTTCTTTTTGAAGCAAACAGAGTAGGTAAATCTAATGCAAGTAGTGACGTACACCTAGTGTTACAACTTGTGAGTGTGTGGAACAGTTAACGAAATCTAATTTATTCTGTTTATCCCTCTGCTATTCCAATATTTATTGCTAAGTATTTATTGACACATGTCCATATGTTTTTATTCCAAACAAATTCAGAAAATAAAGTGCAGTATTTTTGTACATTGTCTCCTCCCTCATTCATTCACTTGAATACCTGTTAGTGGGGAATACTGGAATTACACTGTAGCTTGTTAGCCCTGACACTTGGTTGTAGTCTTAGGGTTGGCTAGGTTACACCTGCAATCATCCAAAGCCTGCCAATGTGATTAGTCACTGACTACAAACGGGAACCAGAACATTTCCTGTACCAAAAGGTTCTGCATATGAATGCAGGCACTTTTTTTGTTATAGAGATTATACATTGCATCTTCATTTCTTTGGTGGAACAAGTTGTAAAATGTGCTTCTCTCATTACCTATAGGTGACACAAAAGTGAAAAATCCTGATGATCTCTCTGCGGACACGATGGCCAAGTAAGTTGCTTTGTGTGCAGTTGATATAACATACGCACTCACTCTCCACAGCTTGGCCTTGAATCACAGAAAAATATGGGAAGCCTGAGGGGACAGTAATGATCCTGCAGGACAGCCGACAGAATTGAGTCACACACACAGTCAGCTTACGTCCGTGCAGCTTCCCACCTAAAGGCAGGGTATGTTTGGTGCATCCTTGTATGGTCTTGCTTTCACGGCTCAGTCCAGAAGGAAGAAAGTCATTTGAGAGTTGTATGGATTCTTGTGATGGTGTGCATTTAGATGAATGAGTTGATAAATATGCTTTTAAAATGAAAATGAAATGATTAGTCGTTATACACTCTGTCTGGAGGTCTCTGACTGTACACACAGAAACACTGACACATGACAGGAATGTAAAACGGTTATTCTTGCCTTTTCTTTCAAAAGGGACATTGGCAAAGTGGTGGAGGTGCTCTATGGGGAGAGCCCACCTCCCATCATGATTATTGGACACAGCATGGGTGGGGCCATTGCAGTTCACACTGCCGCTGCCAACCATATACCATCCCTGCTTGGCCTCTGTGTCATTGACGTTGTAGAAGGTAACTAACTGGAGACAGATATTTTTCTATTTATGACGCTTAATTTACATGATAAATGTTCGTAATTAAATCAAATGATCTCCGTATTAATCGGTGTATTCATGTCAAGTGATTGTTGTTTATTGCATTCAGGCACAGCGATGGATGCTTTGAACAGTATGCAGAATTTCCTCAGAAGTCGGCCAAAGACATTTAAATCTCTGGAGAATGCCATTGAGTGGAGGTAAACCTGCTTCGATGTATGATTGGACTAAAATATACTACTCTGCAATTTGGTTAATGGTAGCATATAGTGTCATACACATTATTTACTAAAACCGAAAAGAACCTCGCTGAAAGCATTTCCCCTGTGTTGCTTCTCCTTTGCCGTCAGTGTGAAGAGTGGCCAGATTCGAAACATGCACGAGTCAGCACGAGTGTCAATGGGAGGCCAGGTGAAAAAGTATGTCTTCTCTGCTTCTCATCTGTACGTTAAAGGAGAAATCCGGTAATTTTTGACCCCATTTCCGTTGTCCCTAGGGTCATCCCGACTTATTAGAAGCAAAAAAACAGACAAAAATTGACGTTGCCTAGCCCGAGATCTGTACCTGCCTGGCAGCCTTCCAGACTCGCTCCAATGCTAACCCATTGGGGCAACTTTTATCTGCTTTCCTGGGCCTCAGAAACCAATTCCAAGACCTATGCAACACAGGTTGGGTCCATACGAGACACCACGGCGCTCGTTTAGCTCAAATAGTGTGGCAAAACGACATAAATATGTGTGTTTTAGCATGAAGTTACTCACCTCAAATCACTCCGTAGACATTAGCAGTCGATAGCCGAGCGCCATGTTGCTGTTGTAACATAGTCATACATATGGATATAACAGCTTCCTGGATTTATTACGGACAGGACGACTGCACTGCTCGGTCGTTTCTTCATGGATACAAAATCAAAACTACGAGGAAAACGTTTTCGTTTCTGCGGTGACTGGGAGGGACGACAGGCGCTCGGCTATCGACTGCTGATCTCGGGCTAGGCAATGTCAATTTTTGTCGGGTTTTTTGCTTCTAATAAGTCGGGATGACCCTGAGGACAACGGAAATGAGGTAAAAAATGACCGGATTTCTCCTTTAAGGCGCCGTCTTCATCGACAGTCACTGAAAAATGACTAAATAGTAAACCAAATAAATCTACTGGACGCTAACCTGGCGGTGGTAAAACTTAGACACGTAACGTTAATAAATCCAAGCTTTCGGTGTCGTCTCTCCGGTGTTTCCTGCGCTGGAGGCTGCTGCTGCTGCTGCCGCGACGTCAGTGCAGACGAACTGTGGTGCTGAACGGTCACAACGCGAAAAAAACAAGTGCAACTTTTAAATATTTCCTCTTTATCTGGTCAAATTAAAGTGACATAAGGTTACGTACGCATCAACTATAGACTGTATAAAATATACAAGACAAAATTTCAAATTAAGAATGACTATTTCAGCTCTTACTAATGATTATCCTTCAAACTTCAAATATGAATGATCATGTTATTTTCCCGAGATTCTCAGCTGTAAGCAGTAAATAACTGTGAAAAGAAACATTTGACCGTTGGGATGCTTGAGTAGCCTACGGAAGCGCATTGCATTCACTGGATAAAAAAAAATTAGACGCCTTATCTCGTAATTAGGAGAAAATATCTCGTAATTATGAGAAAACATCTCGTAATTATGAGAAAAAATCTCGTAATTATGAGATCAGGATCTCGTAATTATGAGATCAGGAATCCCAACGTCTTGAGATGCGTGCGCAGTGTTGACATACTGATATTGAAACCATCCTCATTTCCAGAAACCTCAAAATTTCCCAGTATCTCAAGCCGAGAAGGTGGTAATAGCAGATTAACTGCGATAGCGCCATCATTGCCACTGAGAGAGGACTATCTTTTATCTTTTCTCATAATTACGAGATCCTGATCTCATAATTACGAGATCTTTTCTCGTAATTACGAGATAAGGCGTCTAATTTTTTTTTTATCCAGTGAATGCAATGCGCTTCCGTACTTGAGCAAGCGTCATGACTCCCAGAATGCTTTGCTTTCACAGCAATACACTGTACAATCGTAATTCAGTACTTCACCGTTAGAATTTCACTGTAAATTTCCAGGGAAGTCTTACAGTATACTGTGTAATGTACAGAAAAACAGCTATTCGTTATTATTTTTTCTATATTTATTTTTACAGCGTGACACCGTGAGTGAGAGCGGTGGAGAGGAAATACAGCTCCGCTCAGCAGGCCATCTTAAGAGCGTGGGCTGGCCAGTTCATGGGGAGTGATGAGAAATCAGTACACGGTCGATCCGTGATAGATCCATCTCTCTGACCCCTGAACTGGAACCAACGCTCACTAAAAGTGTCAATGCAACAAAACATTAAGGGGGGGGGGGGACTTTAATTAACGCTACACGAAGACGCTGTAGTCACGTAGCGTTATCTTCCCGCCAAAACTTGGGAAGCTTTTGTGCAGGTAAGATTTGGGTTGTGATGCTCTCTGTCTGTTGGTTAAGTTAGCATACCGGTAAGTTATTTTGTCTTAAACTGTATATAAACGTAACAATATCATTGCTAACACACTTCTGAATATTCACGTTTGTTTTGGTCGGTGAAAACCGCCGTTTGTTTTGTTAAATTTGACGGAGATTTTACCCTCATTTGCATATTTAACGACCTGCTGCAGCAGACAGAGAGCTCTGACAGCCTGTGTGTACCGACTGTGTCCCTCGCTGTCCCTATAGCGGACATCAGATGTATGGATGTAAGAATTACCAGACACGCACAGACATGCATGCACACACAGAGATAGACAGAGACAGACACAGACAGACAGACAGATAGACAGACAGACACACACATAGAGATAGACAGACACATACACACAGGCCAAAATCCAAATCCAGAGGAGCTACAGGTAGACCTGCTGGAGAGAGCAACCATCCTTTTTAAACATTGAACCAGTCCGGCCCTCGACTTGTACCAAATTTTACATTTTGTCCCACAGTGTATTTGAGTTTGAAACCCTTGGTGTAGGGTAATGTAATGGTAGTTCAATGCAAATCAATGCAGGTAATTCTCTTTCACTATTTTCAGGTCACAACTCTAGGACTTGCTGGAGGTGCAACTGTGAAAGACACAGTTTGGGGCATCCTCAGACGAGCCATGATGAACGATCTGGCTCTGAAAATTACCTGGAGTGGTGGTAATCGAAAGCTGGCCTTTGACAGGCTTCAGCTAAAAGCTGTGGTAGTGGGTAAGTTTAATAACTATTAAAGTTTTAATGAAGCATTCCAAGGTTATAGTTGATTTAGTAAGTCTGTTTATGTTGTCTTTGTATATACTATCACTTTTAGCCGCTGTGAGAAGAAACCCCGCCTGCTCTTCAGCCACCGACGATGAAATTGCCAAATCAATTAATAAATGGTTTTACTGGGCTGGAGACAGAGACGGCGGGAGGAAGAAGCGCCAGGACCAAGCGAAGACCAAGCCAGGACCCAGCCAGAACCCAGCCAGGAGCACGCACACACACACACAGATAAACAGAGACGGACAGACAGACAGACAGACAGATAGGCAGACAGACAGACAGACAGACAGACACACACACACACACAGAGATAGACAGAGACAGACAGACACACACACACACACACACACACAGATAGACAGAGACAGACAGACAGACAGACACACACACACTGTGTGCAGCCTGGACGGCTGTCTCCTCCAGACTGAGCGGCTTCCAATAATAGCCGATACTGAGCACACACACACACACAGTTGGGTTAGAACCTTCACACTATTGTGACTTGTATTGTTTTATGAAACAGTTGTTGTTATATGTTCTATATATTGGAGTTATCTCACATACGTTTTTTGATGTGATTTAATTTAAGTTTTTGACTTGCCTTGTCTTTTTCATGTTGTGATGTTGGGGATCTGAACAAATAAAACCAAAACTATAACGTGTTTATAAAGTTGTTATATTTAATTTTATTGTTATTGTCTGTTTTTGGCCTGCATTCTCTTTGTGTACCTGGCCATACAACTAATTAAAAAAAGAAGAAATGGTTTAAATCTTCGTATTTGTTTTTATAATACAGCAGTAAATAATTATGAAATGGGAAGGGTGGGGGGTGTCAGGTTTATTTAGCTTTGGCTACTTTTTGGCTGGGTTGTGGGGATTTGGGGCTCTTCTGGGACGATTATGGCTGTATTTTGGAAGGCCACAACTAGTTTTGGGTGAGTTTTGGCCTCCTTTTGGTTTGATTTTGGCTTGCCTATTTTGGGCCATTTAGGGCCCGGAAGCCTGGCCATAATCTTGCCAAAATGACCAGCCAGATTTGGGCCAAAATGATGCCAAAAGGTTTTTGCTATCTGGGTTACCTTGTAACGACTTGCCTGTCATTAAAGTCGTTTGAGAGGAGGTCCTGTATGTTTGTGTGACGTGCTGCTGCTGGTTCAAAAGCACGCTGAGTCCAGGTAAGTTTCAATCATTTAATAACTTAAAACAATCACAGCTACTTCAGCGGCTCGATTACACACGCCTAAAGGATGGAAACGAGGTAACGAGTCCAGCTCCATGTCCAACCCTTCAACACCTTTTGCTCTGTGATTCTCTGGGATGGCTTCCAGCACTCCAGGCCTGTTACTCAACCACCTTATGAGAGAAATCCACCCTTCGAACACAAAGAGACCAGATTCCTGTAAAGGCGGGTCCACACCGCACCGACTGCCCGACTCGCGTCGGTAAATGAAGTCGGGCTACTTAATATGGCCGACTCGAATGGCGGATTACACATTTGAATCGGCTAAAATGAACGCCGACGTGGGCCGATTCGAGCGACCACACCAAGGAGACTCATGTCACGGATGCCGACTCTCTCAAAGACGCCGATTTTCGGTCCGGTGTGGACCCGCCTTAAAGCAACACTGCTTCCTTCTCCGTGGCCACTGACACGAGGCAATCATCTCCATAAAAGCAGTGCAATAGTTTGTCCACCGTTTCCTCACTGTAGTGATGCCATAGTCCATAGTCCTACCTGCTCAGAAGGTAGTTGCTCCATATCCCCGTTTGGCCACCAGAGGAACCTGAGGAGGTCTCTGTCGTCAGGAGGCACCTGATGGAACATGGATTCAATGTGGGCCATGATCACAAGATCAGAGAGCTGGGAAGATCAGGGCCCTGTAGAAGTTGAGCATTCAATGATGTACCTTGATATCTTGCTCCACAGTCAATGGTGTGGTATGTACCATACTTTCCCATCACCACGGTCCAGCTCCTCTTTGGGCACCTTCTCAGCATAGCCTTTAGCCAACAGGTCATTTATAAAGGTGTTATACTTGGTATGAAATGTTGAGTCCTTCTTAAACCTTCTTTTCAGAAAACACAAACGCTGCTCAACAATTCTTTTGTTATTTGGCATATTGACATCAATGTTCCTTAAAGGCAATGAAATCTGGTAATGCCCCTCCACCTGTTTTGCTGAGTTGGTAACAAACTCCAAGAATCTTTGATCCTCTCATGACATTGCAGGTTTTTCATCAATGCTGCCTTCAGGGAAGTCAATCTTAAACTGTTGCTGCCAGAGGTCATCCAGGTTCACGACTGAAACTCTGTTGACAGTTATTTGTGGATGCTCCCAGTTAACGGTATCTCCACTGTTTCCTGTCAGTGGACCTTTGACAGTCCAGCCCAGCATGGTACGGAGAGCATACGGTCCATCATTCACGCTACACACCACTTCCAGCGGTTCCAGTGCTTTAGGAACATTGGTTCCTATAAGAAGCTCTATTCCTGCATCAATCTGAGGTAAGTGAATGTCTTTCAGATATGACCATTGTTTAATATCCCTTTCAGTCGGAATGTTTCTGTTATATTCTCTGTTTACAGGCATGGACTCTTACGTATAAGCTCTTGGCAGCTCAAGAAAATTGTCCCCCTCCAGTGCTGCAAACTCCAGTCCTGACACAATGTTGCTGCTTCCAACTTTCTCCTGGCCCATGGTTCGGAGGTGAATGCGGCCCTTCCTCCCTGTGAGGTGGAGCTTTTGCATTAAGCTCTCAGTGCAAAACACAGCAGTGCTCCCCTGATCCAAGAAAGCATAAGTGACAACAATTTTGGTTCCTTTATTAGATTTAACCTGTACTGGTACAATAGGCAGTTTGCAGTCCTGGGGCCTCATGTATCAATGTTGCGTACGCACAAAAACATGGCGTACGTAATTTTCCACACCAACGTTCAGATGTATCAAAAGTGAAATGAGCGTGGAAATGTGCGGTGTCCCACGGCAGCTTCACGGCTGGCGTACGCACGTTTCTACAGCTATTGTTCCTTTGGCGACACTCTGAGGTGATGCTGGGAAACTGTTAATTATGTGAAAACAATTAGTCCTCAGAGTAATGTGCACATCAGAGACACATTAATGGACAATTAACACACACGTGTTTGCAATCATATGGATGAATATAAAAGCATGCACAAAGTGATGAAAAAATGGCATTAACAATGGCAGCCTTGGCCTTGTTAGCTGGCTGGCTGCAACAGTTAGAAGACATCGCAAACGGTAACATCAGACGTGAGAGGGTGTTTAGAGAACGGGAGGATATGTTAGCAAATGACGACAACTGGCTCATGAGTCGTTTAAGGTTGCCGAGGCCAGTGTTACTGGAGCTGTGCGCAGAGCTGCGGCCGGCCCTAGAAAGAAACACAGCCAGGAGCCAGGGGTTGTCCGTGCCCACACAGGTGCTGACCACTCTGGGGTTTCGTTTCTGGCAACAGGAGCCTTCCAGAGGGAACTGGCCGATCGGTCAGGAGTGTGCCAGTCCACTCTGAGCCGAGCCATGCCAGCTGTGTGGGACGGGATCATAAGAATGTCATCCAGGTACATCAAATTCCCATACAATGCTGTTGAACAGGCCAACATTAAAGCGCAATTTGCAGCAAGAGCCGGTTTCCCTAATGTAATCAGAGCTATTGACTGCACACATGTTGCTTTAAAAGCGCCATCACAGGATGAATTTGTTTTTGTCAACAGGAAACATTTTCATTCAATAAATGTTCAAATAATATGTGATGCGCAAATGCAGCTCACCAACATCGTGGCAAGGTGGCCTGGTTCAACGCATGACTCGTTCATTCTTACTAATAGCATGGTTGGTAACAGGCTGGAGGCTGGCACGGTGCGCGATGGGTGGCTTCTCGTGAGTTAATGTATCCGTTTAATTGCGCCCCGAATGTAAACCAGCACGATGCCCATTTGGGCACGTGCATTCAAATATGTGCATTTGTTTTTCCCTGGTGAAAATAGAGCTGCAGAGCTATCTAACAAGCCCTTTATTGTCTCCTTGTGTTCAGTATTTGTGTCGATAAACGCGTGCGTAAAGTTGGAAATGTCACACTGCAGTAGCCACGGCGCACTTCTGCAGTCATTAATATATATAATAATATAATATATAATATATTAATATCCTCCTGTCCCCCCGCCCGTTGCGGTCACGCTTCGGCGGTGGGCCGAAATCCTCCGCTTCACCTCCACCTTCACGTCGGACCATTTCTTTTTTATTTCAGGGAGTGTGCGCTGCTCCGACCCCACAGTATTCACTGCCTCACACACACGCTCCCACTCACATTTCTTTTTTTTGTGTTTATGCCTGATGAGAGGCTACCAAATAATACTGGTCTTTGAGTCTCGACTTCGTTTAAGAGCGTTTCCAGCTCAGACTCGGTGAAGTTGCGCTTCTTCCCTTTTTCATTTTGTAGATCTGATGGTGCAGAGAGGGGAATCCCCGGTGCAGGCCCTATTTAAATGCATTTGCATATTTAAATGCAGGCGTGGACAGGGAGGAGTTTAGCACTTCCACATGTGCGCTTAATTCCACGTTGATTGGGATGTACAAAGGAAAAGTGCTTGGATCCATGTGTACGCACACTTTGATACATCTGATTTTTTGTGTGCGTACGACCGTTTCTGGATTCTAGCGTACGCCATTTTTCAGTAGGAAATCCACGCAATTCTTAGTACATGAGGCCCCTGGTCTCCAGCCCCTGTTAGACCACTTGACATCAGTGCGTTATCAACACGCAGCTCTGGGCTCCTCTGCGTCCGCTCGGAATCTTTAACGGGTTCCTTGTGAAGTACAGTGGGATGTTTAAGGCTACACCTTGAGCAGGAAATCCTTTTACGGCAATCTTTACTGATGTGCCCTGTACACAAGCATCCAACACAGATGCCATTTTCCTTCAAGAAGCCTGTTTTCCTCTCATGAGGCATTCTTCCCGTAGGAGAAAGGAGGAATAGGGTTACCAGGTCCAAGATTGTACCTCTTAGCATTCCAAATGTTAAAATTAGCCAAACACTGGAAAAGAGACGGGAGACACAGCTGACTGGATGGACAATGAGAAAAATGTGTGTTCTCTCTTTAATCCGATTGAGAGACTGTCTCAACGGTCAACACAACAAATCCAATTCTTGTTCACTTTGGGGATGCATGGACCAAAATACATGCAGTGGTCTGCATGGTCAACTCAAGTCCATCTGCAGAGGAATCTGTAATAGTGGGTTCTAAAATCCTCCCTTCGTCAGTCCACTTGCTTTACAGTGTGAGAGGTTTCTGTGACATACATTAACCTATAAACAGTGTTACACTTGTACATTCACAACAGATGAAAAGATTCCTACACACAGACCGTTGCATATCCTGTAAGTTGTTTTATGAACCCACAGCCTGATGTTATGGAATCAAAATAAACAGCCATTTCTCAAATCAAGCCAAATATACATGTAACCGGGTGGTAAAACCCGACATGTTTGTGTTTTCACTTTGGTTGTTAAATACCTGAGAAATGTAAAGTTTATTTCATATGTCATTTGTTGATTTATTTTGATTGTGCCATTTCTATTTGTTAAAACTGTGAAGGAGATTGTAAATGTTTCGCCACAGTCAGTTCTTAAATATGGTCACTAGAGGGCAGCATTTAGCCTGGGGATTTGTTACTGCGCAAAGTGCATTATGGGTTTTGTTTTGATGCGTGTGGACCACGGAGAGATTTCAGCCAGGAAGGACGGTGATGTGATGCCATTGTGTGAGGAAGGAGGTAAAAAACGAACAAATTGTGTTACATATCGGTGTATAAAACCCTTAAATAAAGGTACTGTTGATATTTGTAACCGATGATTGTATTTACTGTTGATCTCTGCGGATTTTGGGCACGAGTCGCCGATGCACTAATGTTCAATGACATAAGCATGCTAGCTAGTGTAACGCCGTGCGGTGTGATGTTGAGTTTGAATGTGAGCAATGCTGTTTTAACTACAGTTATTTTGTTTAGAGAAAAAGACTAAAGACTGGTGAAATCTATGGTGAAAGGTCCACGTGGCACTAAAAGTTCAAGATGTAAGTGCTTTGAATTCATTAAGTGACATTTTGACATTATCTGAGGTTTGTGATTTTGTAATGTATGTGTAACTGATTGCGTCCTCCATTTGCAGTCGTGGCCACTGTCGTATTTTATCACGTTTTATTGTACTTTATTTTACCACATTTTATTGTATTTTATTTTAAACAACACCCTCTGTCAAGATGTGGAAAATGGTGTTCAACAAATAAAACTAAGGCTACAAAAACCCCAGAAGTAATTGTGTCCTGTGTGGCATCAAATTCCACGGGCTACATAATTTTGGTACCAGGAGTGGGGTGTAGCTAGAACATTTATAATTTTGAAATTGGCAACAGAGTGGTTAATCTTTATTTGATAAAATACGGTGGTGGTGAAGATATCCGATCCAGTGGTGTTTGAGTCGGTGAGGCCAGCGGTGGAGGTGTTGAGCAGCGAGAGACGTCCTGAGGCGCTCCAAGGTGTGCTGCTGATCCCTAGTGGGGGATGACTCATCTATACCAAATTGTCTATGCAGAGGATCTCCAACACAATCTTCAGCGGCAAAGAGCAACATTCAGCCCGGGCTCCAAGTGAAAGACTTCACTACTGTCTTCACAGTATCCTTAACCCATATTTTGGACTTGAGTGTTTTGCATTCCTACTGAACTGTTTAAAAGTTAACATTTCATCATGTCAAGTGAGTCAGATGATGATGGTGCTGTTGGGTATACAAATGACCAGTCAAACCCGGTTGCGGGCACAAGTAGTGATGCTACAGAAGAAATGCAGAGTCAATTGCAAGAGCTCACTAGATTGAAAGATGAGCTTACCAGGTTAAATGACCAAACAAGGGCTCAGAGGGAAAATAGTAACCTTGCACCCACACTTCATACATCTATGTCCCACGAGAACGTCAGATCCAAGCATTTAGTGGGGAGGGTGGTGCAGATGCGAGATCTGTGGAAGACTTAATTGAAGAGGTTGAAAGGGTTTTAAGGTCCAGAGAGCAGACACCAGCAGAACAGTGCGACTACATACTATCTCTTCTACGTGGTCCGGCTTTAGAAGAAGTTGTGCATGAGGGGCCAGTCTGTGGGCCCTAGGGATTTATACTCTTATTTGAGAAATGCTTTTGGGGAGAAGCGCAGCACCACACAGCTTTTGCAGACCTTTTACAACCGTAAACAAGCTGATGGGGAAGACCTCCGTGATTACTCACATGCACTGTCCCATATCTTGAGCTCTGTAATAAAGCAGTCCGCAGGGTCAATTAGAGCTGTGCGATATTACGATATATATCGTAGTACGATATAAAAATGTCTACCGTAGGATATAACCCTCTGTCGTTTATATCGTAATTTTAACGTGTAGGCTACTTGTTTAGCACTGTTGCTACACGCATTTCCACTGCATGCGTCTCCGCTGCGTAGCGTCTCCGCCACGGAGATGGAGGACAGCAGGTCCCATAGGCCCAGAGTTGTAAAGAGCAGCCATGATAAGTCAGAGTTTTCAGGAACACAGAGCTCTACTATTAAAACAAACTCAAATGCCCAATGTACGGTACTGGATGATGTTCAACGAACAGTAGCCAATCAGGAAAAGCAACTGGCAGAGTTAGCCAAAACACTTGCTTAGCTGACTAGCGCTTTAAGTGAACTGAGTAGACGGAGCACTCAACCCACATTTCAAGAGCCTCAGCATCAAGCTAGATCCCAGCCTAAGTTCACATCAGATGGTCAGCCTATCTGTTTCAAGTGTAGAGGCGTGGGCCACATTGCAAGAAAATGCCCACAGGCCAGAAGGGGCCAAGAAGTTAATGTAACTGATCCTACCGTAGCACAGGAAAACTACTACCCTCGGTTGTCATGAGCCAAACAACTCGAGGGGAAGCAGTGGGCTCATCAAAAGACATAACGGAGAGAAGTAAAATCTTAGAGAATGCAGTTGGGGAATGCAAAACTGTTGAGGTGAAACTCCGGGGTGTTACAGTATCATGCCTGCTTGACACAGGTAGCCAGGTTAGGACCATTTCAGAGGGTTTCTTCAGAGAACGCTTGGCAGTAGAGGGTGAAGATTTGCATCCTGCCTTCGAGTGGTTAAAGATAACTGCAGCAAATGGATTAGAAATACCCTATATAGGCTATGTGGAGTTTGATGTAGAAGCCATGGGTTTGACTATCCCAGAGCGAGGGTTTCTTATAGTCAAAGATTCTGCACACTCTTCCTCTGTTCCAGGTCTCATTGGGATGAACGTCGTCAAAAAATGCAGAGAGTTAGTACACACAGAGTTTGACATTACACGGCAGAGTGGACTCGACTCACACTGGAGGGAGGCTTTTCATCGCCTTCATGCTGTAAATGTTGCAGACAGGCTTTCATTTGCTAGGGTGGCTGGTAAGGATGTAGTCCATGTACCTGCTTCATCTGCTGCTACAGTCATGGCTAGGGGACTTAGAACTGTGGGTGGGGATGTTCCTTTGTTGTTGTTGGAGCCTGTGAGTACAGCTGTGCCCGAAGGTTTGGTTGTTGTGCCTACTTTGGTTTCTTCTGAGAGACACATTTTCCCTGTGCAAGTCATGAACCTGTCTGATGAAGATATCTGGCTGAGGCCAAGGACAAGGTTAGGAATTTTGACTCATGTGGATAGTGTGAAAAGTGATGAGCTTTGCGAAGTGCAGTTTAGAAGAATCTCAGCTGACACTGAACAAATTAGTATTGACAAATGCCCTGAAACATCAGCAGATGTACAGTCCATCCTCACTGAGCTAAATGTAGGTGGTAGCCCAGAACAGCAAGCACAGTTGGCTTTGTTGTTGGAGCAGTACTCTTTTGTGTTTGCAAAAGAGGATGATGACTTGGGTTACACTGATAAAGTACAACATGAGGTCCATCTTACAGATGACATACCTGTGACACAGCCGTACAGACGCATCCCACCAACACAGTACAGTGAAGTCAGGGAACATATTGGCAAGCTGTTAAAGAAAGGGGTCATCCAAGAAAGCACCAGTGCTTATGCTTCGCCGATAGTACTTGCGAGAAAGGCAGATGGCAGTCTGAGACTATGTGTCGATTACCGAAAACTCAACTCAAAGACAAGACGTGATGCATTTCCTCTTCCGAGGATAGATGAGTTTTGATTCACTGAGGGGTTCCAAGTTCTTTACAACCATCCATCTGGCGAGTGGATACCATCAGGTGGCCATGCATGAGAGAGATAGGGCTAAGACAGCATTCACTACACCATTTGGCCTTTATGAGTATGTGAGGATGCCCTTTGGCGTTTGTAATGGGCCAGCTACTTTTCAGAGACTTATGCAGGTTACTATGAATGACCTAATTTTTCAGATACTCCTGGTTTATCTCGATGACATTTTCTTTTTTTCTGAGACATTTGAGCAGCATCTGGAAAGACTTGAGACAGTGTCGAAGAGACTAGCAGAGACAGGTCTTAAGGTGAAACCACAGAAGTGTGCTTTTTTACAGCAGTCAGTGAAGTTTTTGGGACATCAGGTGTCAGCAGCAGGTGTGGGGACTGACTCCTCCAAGGTCTCTGCTGTTAAGGACTGGAAGGTTCCAACAACTGTAAAAGAGATGCAGTCATTTCTCGGGTTCTGTAGTTACTACAGGAGATTCATTCAAGGTTTCTCACAAGTTGCTGGACCACTGCATGACTTAGTCAACAAATGTTCAGGTGTGAATCTTCTTTTGAGCAGTTAAAGGAAAAACTTACTTCAGCTCCCATTTTGGGTTTTGCTGATTTCACACAACCCTTTGTAGTTGAGACAGATGCTAGCCAGCATGGATTAGGCGCAGTGTTATGTCAACAGCAGGGAGACACCAAACGAGTCATAGCATATGCTAGCCGCCGACTACGTAAGGCTGAGAGAAATGACCGGAATTATAGTAGCATGAAGTTAGAGCTACTTGCCTTGAAATGGGCAGTTGCGGAAAAATTCCGGGGCTACTTGCTGGGTGCGAAGTTTGTTGTCCTGACTGACAATAACCCTCTCTGTCACCTAAAGACAGCCAAGTTAGGTGCAATAGAGCAGAGGTGGGTAGCACAACTGACGGTTATTCATGATCCGCGTCATGGTGAGGTGTGGCAGTTACTTGTGCCTAGTTGTTTGAAAGATCAAGTCCTGGGGAACGTACATAACAATATGGGACATCAAGGCATAGAGCGCACTATAAACTTGTTAAGAGAGAGGTGTTTCTGGGTAGGGCTATGTGTGGATGTTGAAAACTGGGTTAAAAACTGTGAGCGGTGCATTCTTACCAAGATGCCCCAGCCAAAAATCCATGCTCCTGTTCAAGCCTTCCTGGCCTCTCGACCACTAGAAGTAGTGGCGGTTGATTTTACAGTGTTGGAGCCAGCCTCAGATGGCCGCGAAAATGTCCTGGTTGTGACAGATGTGTTCACCAAGTTCACCCAAGCATATCCGACCAAAGATCAGAAAGCTGACACAACAGCTTAAGTTTTGCTGAGGGAGTGGTTCATGAAGTATGGGGTTCCTGAGAGACTACACTCAGACCAAGGCAGGAATTTTGAAAGTGAAGTTATAGCAGAACTTTGCAGACTCTATGGGGTTAAAAAGACATGAACAACTCCTTACAGGCCACAAGGAAACGCTCAGTGCGAAAGATACAACCGAACACTTCATGATTTGCTTAGGACACTTCCACCAGAGAAAAAGAGGCGTTGGCCAGAGCATCTTCCTGAACTAGTATATGCCTATAATGTCACTCCTCATTCCTCCACAGGGTACTCACCCTATTTTCTGCTTTTTGGGGTGCAGCCACATCTTCCAGTAGATGCATTACTAGGGCGTGAGTGTGTGTCAGACAGAAAACAGGACTGGTTGACTGTTCATCAGGAAAGACTTAGACAGGCACATGAGAGAGCCCGAGTGTACTCAGAGCAGAAGGCAGCAGAGAGAATCACCATAAAAAATGAGAAAGTGTATTGTCCCCAGGTCGACATTGGTCAGTTGTTTTTTGTGCGTCACAGACCGTTAGGTAGACACAAGATTCAAGACGCATGGAGTCCAATAGTCTACAAGGTAGTTGACATCCTGGGTACCACACACACAGTTGAACCTGTTGAGGGAGGTCCTATTAAGATGATTCATAGGTCAGAGTTGCGACCATGTCCCAGACCAGTCCCTAAGCCCAGAACTAGAACTAGGTTACAGACCAGAGCACAGCCTGTAGCCGAGGACTTGCCAGAGTCACCGGGGCCTGATTTTGTTGTTGTTGAAGAAGTCTTTCCTTCTCAGATTGTGCAACCACCAAATATTTTTCAGGGAGCAGAAGGAGTCGATGTATCAGAGACGGCACCTTTAGGTGAGAGTGATAGAGTGGGAAGTTATCCAGATGTGAGAGGTGTTGACATAGAAACAGAACATGTGACCAGTGATGTGCATCCAAGTATCAGTGACAGTGATTTTCAAATCACCAAAAACAGGGACGAGCATACACTACCAGTCATTGCAGGTGGGGTGGGAAGAAAAGCCGGTACACCTACACCTGCTGTTAGGAAAAGCAAGCGGGCGACAGCTGGGTCTCATCCTAACCCAATTCACCTGCCAAAATCAGCTTGTAATGCTGTAGCGGTCAGCACAGACATGGTCTCTCAGGTTTTAACAAGCCTGGGTACTGCTCTCTTTGAGAAGGCATTACAGGGAGCGTTTGAAACAGTTCAAGTGTTATAGTCACCGAGGGCGTTGACTTGCTGCAGGGGAGTATGTAACCGGGTGGTAAAACCCGGCATGTTTGTGTTTTCACTTTGGTTGTTAAATACCTGAGAAATGTAAAGTTTATTTCATATGTCATTTGTTGATTTATTTTGATTGTGCCATTTCTATTTGTTAAAGCTGTGAAGGAGATTGTAAACTTGACTTGTTTCGCCACAGTCAGTTCTTAAATATGGTCACTAGAGGGCAGCATTTAGCCTGGGGATTTGTTACTGCGCAAAGGGCATTATGGGTTTTGTTTTGATGCGTGTGGACCACGGAGAGATTTCAGCCAGGAAGGACGGTGATGTGATGCCATTGTGTGAGGAAGGAGGTAAAAAACGAACAAATTGTGTTACATATCGGTGTATAAAACCCTTAAATAAAGGTACCTGTTGATATTTGTAACCGATGATTGTATTTACTGTTGATCTCTGCGGATTTTGGGCACGAGTCGCCGATGCACTAATGTTCAATGACATAAGCATGCTAGCTAGTGTAACGCCGTGCGGTGTGATGTTGAGTTTGAATGTGAGCAATGCTGTTTTAACTACAGTTATTTTGTTTAGAGAAAAAGACTAAAGACTGGTGAAATCTATGGTGAAAGGTCCACGTGGCACTAAAAGTTCAAGATGTAAGTGCTTTGAATTCATTAAGTGACATTTTGACATTATCTGAGGTTTGTGATTTTGTAATGTATGTGTAACTGATTGCGTCCTCCATTTGCAGTCGTGGCCACTGTCGTATTTTATCACGTTTTATTGTACTTTATTTTACCACATTTTATTGTATTTTATTTTAAACAACACCCTCTGTCAAGATGTGGAAAATGGTGTTCAACAAATAAAACTAAGGCTACAAAAACCCCAGAAGTAATTGTGTCCTGTGTGGCATCAAATTCCACGGGCTACATACAGCACAGACCTCTTTTGCCAGATAGTCTGATTTCCCTAATGAGTACTATGTCATTGTGACATCCCAGGAATTGGTTGAGACGGGCAGAAAATTAGTCCCCTATAAATTCACAAAGAATGAAATGCGCCGAATTATGTGTTGACATTTAATAAATTGCAAAACGTAGGTGATAGTAGCTTCTAATAACAGACGATGCAATAACATTATTATTTCTTTTGTCATTTGCTTATCGCAGGATATCCTTGAATGGCAAACATCCCGTCAGTTCTTTTATTGGCGCCTGCGGCGCCTGCTGCTGGAGGACACGGTGAAGAGCAAGATCCAAGCAGCCAACAGCGAGCTGACAGACGGCCAGATCCAGGCGATGCTGCTCCGCTGGTTTGTGGAGGCCGTTAAGGTAAAACCCACCGCTTACTTATCGGCTTCGTTTTACAGTCGCTCAATATTCACTGACTTGTGAATATGTGAACTGGACTTTGTATTGAACTCAACATGAATTATTTAAAGCAGCATACCTACATGATGAGTGTATTGATGATGATACTATTTATTCAGCTTGCACCGATTCTTTATATCTACTTAATTTGAGTGATCAGTTTGTGGTTCTGTAGAGTTTTAAAAGGGTAAATAATTACCATATAATTACTCCAAACATCTTCTACAATAAAATCCAAATCGAAGTAAAGCTAAGAGATTGAATATGCCCCCCCCCCCCACTCACTTTCACACCAAAACAAAAGACTGTGATAAAGCATGAGCAGCACATTTTTAAAAATGTATTTTTAGATCCACACAGTTGAAGTATCTCCTCATATCCAAAGACATCATGTCCAGCCTTCTGTGAGAGACTTTGATTATAGTTCAGAATTAGCCATTTAATGCTGGCAGAAATCCGTCATTTCAGGGGAGTGTGTCGATGCTCAAGTAAACACCCTCTTAGCCCCTGGGAATGATTACAGACGCCTTTTCTTTTTATCCTGAAACCCCTATCCCGTCCCCTCAAGGTGCACCAGATAAAGAAATAGTAAGCAGTCCTATTAAATCATGGTGATGGAATAAAGATGGTCTGATAGCTGGTAGTTAATGAAAATAAACATCCCTCAGAGATTTTTTTATTTTTATTTAACCTTTATTTATCCAGGAAAGGATCCATTGAGATTTGACAATCTCTTTTCCAAGGATGTCCTGGTCAGGAAGCATTACAAAACAATCAGACCAAACAGGCGAGAAAATACATAGCAAGTGTGATGGGAGTTTTTCATTTAGTAGTTCATTATAGTATAATTAGTAGTTTGAGTAGTTTTTACTCATACTATTCCATGTGTGTCATGAGGTAACCTGTATTCTGCACTTATGTCATGTCATGTGTTACATGAGTTGTAAAATGCATCTTGTGACACCAGCACAGCTGGCAAGTCAATATGGATCTATGGACACTGATGAGTGGTTCAAACACCACATTCTGGACAAAGTTCTCCGTCTACACAAACAACGGAACAATGCTTCTCTGATGACACATCACAAACATCTGTATAAAAAGCCCTTCTCAAGACTGAAGAATTGGTCAGACTCTTAAGGAGTCTGCCCCTATCTGGCCAGATAGTTTGCTCTGAAGCTGTATGTCGGTGATGCGGTCCGCTTGGACACCCTGTTTGCGAGGGCTTTGACTTATTCGACTTTGTCTGTTTACAGTCTGTCTGTAGCGACTGCTAGCCTGTTTTGGACTCTTTATAGAATAAATGACTAAAAGCGCTGTTAGGAGTTGTATTCTTATTTCTCATCAGGTGATCATAAACTGATTTCCACCACAGCAAGAGCAAGGTAGCAAAGAAATAATGATAATTTATACAATAAAAGAGACCCCAAAAGTGCAATACAATTTGAAAGCTAAGAGTCACAGGAACAACTGGTGATTAAATGTTCAGAGAGACATTTTTTAAAGCCAGAAAGAGGGATGAGAGTTCCAATCCTCATCTTGACTTGCAGGTCATTCCAAGACCAAGGCCCAAAGTAGGAGAGGGTCCTCATCCCTAACTCTGTCCTCATTAAGGGAACCTTGAATCGCAACCAGCTATTAGCTCTAAGATCATGTGTAATTTGAACAGCAGTAAACTTTGAGCAGAGGTATGGAGGCAGTTTGCCTTAAATAGCCTTATATATAAGAATATACCAGTGCTGTAACCTCCGGGTGTTAAGGGGGGAAAAACCAGCGAGTGTGTATAAAGTGCAATGGTGAGTCCTGTAAGCAGAACCTGTTATGTACCTCAAGGCAGTATGGTAAATGGGATCCAGTTTGGCTAGGGTGGACGGGCAGGCAAATCTATAGATGGCATCGCCAAAGCCAAGCTGTGATAGAAATAAACTGGTGACTAAACGCTTAAGGGCAACAGTAGAAAAGCACGATTTGGATCTGTATAAGAAGCTCACTAAGAATTTGAGCTTTATTTTTAAGTAGGAGATGTGATGTTTGAAGTTGTGATCCTTATCTAGCCAGATGCCCAGATATTTATATTTGTCTACAGCCTCTATGACGGTGCTATCCAATGCCTTAAATGGAGGTAGGGTGGTTGTGAGATTATGGTTTAAGAACATGATTTTGGTTTTGTTAGCATTGAGGACTAACTTGGCATCAAGGAGAGCATGCTGCAGGAGGGTAAAATCAGTCTGCAGGTTAGTGTATGCCGTTTCAAAAGAGGAAGCGGAGGTGTATAAAACTGTGTCGTCAGCATTGGTAAGAGGAAAACCTCAGGTGATCACGAATATTATTTATATAGAGTAGAAAGAGTAAGGGCCCTAAGATTGACCCTTGAGGGACCCCTTTGTTCAGAGTGACGGGGTCGGAGATAACTGTACCGAACTGGACTGACTGAACACGGTCTGTTAGATAGCTTTTAATCCACTTACCCACGTTTTCACTGAAGCCAATTTTCTGAGTGATTTTAAGAAGATGACAGTGATCAACCTTAAGTGCGGGGTTCCCCAGGGGTCAATTTTAGGCCCAACCCTTTTTAATCTCTACATGCTTCCCCTGGGTGATGTCATCAGGAGGCACGGCATCAGCTTCCACAGCTATGCTGACGATACACAACTGTACATCGCTGTGTCTCCTGATGACACAGGGCCTTTAGATGCCCTTTTTAATTCCATTTTAGATATCCAGTCATGGATGGCAGCAAACTTTCTACAACTCAACCAGGACAAAACAGAGGTTTTAGTCATAGGTCCTGAAGGCCAGAGAGAGAAACTTTTACCAAAATTAAATAATTTTAAATCATCGAAATCTCTGAGAAACCTGGGCGTGATTTTAGACTCTGAGCTCAGTTTTATTCCACACATTAAAAATGTAACAAAGGTAGGTTTCTACCACCTGAAGAATATAGCCAGAGTCCGCCCGTTTCTCTCACAGGCCAGTACAGAGGTGCTGATGCATGCTTTTATTTCCAGTCGTCTAGACTATTGTAATGCCCTGCTCTCTGGTCTTCCTAAAAAGAGCATCCATACTCTCCAACTGCTGCA
Source organism: Eutrigla gurnardus (assembly GCF_963514095.1). Classification (NCBI taxonomy): domain Eukaryota; kingdom Metazoa; phylum Chordata; class Actinopteri; order Perciformes; family Triglidae; genus Eutrigla; species Eutrigla gurnardus. The sequence goes on along the minus strand of NC_139938.1, from coordinate 3,012,289 downwards.
AAACTCAGCCGCACGCGTGCTGACGAGGACCAGAGGGCGGGAGCACATTACACCAGTTTTAAAGTCGCTGCATTGGCTCCCTGTCCGCTTCAGGATCGATTTTAAGATTCTTTTACTTGTTTTTAAATGTCTTAATGGTCTTGGGCCCTCTTATTTATCTGACCTACTCCTATTATATCAACCCTCACGGACCCTGAGGTCCTCTGGCACCGGCCTTTTAACCTTTCCACAAGTCAGATTGAAAACACACGGGGAGGCGGCTTTTAGTTATTATGGTCCCCGACTGTGGAACAGCCTGCCGCAGAACCTCAGGGCCGCAGAGAATGTTGATGTTTTTAAAAAACGGCTCAAGACTCATCTTTTTAGTCTGGCTTTTAATTAATTAACTTTCTATTATTTTAAGTCTGCTATTTTATTCCCCAACTTTTAATCTATTATTTTAAGTTTGCTTATTTTAGTAGTTTATACTGATTTTATTCTATCCTATTTAGCTATTTAGCTTTTTTATCTAGTTTTTGCTATTTATTTTATTACTGCTATCTTGTTCTATTTTACATTATTTTATCTCTTTTACCGTCGACTGACGGGAACCAGAGTCCCTCATGGTGTGGATGGCCTTTCACTCACCGATGTCTCAGTGCCGAGCCATGTCTCTACAGTTTTAGCCAATGCAGTGCGTGGGGGTGTGTGTGTGTGTGTGTGGTGTCCATACCTGAGTTGCGTGCATGTTAGTGTGAGTGTGCGAGTGTGTTCCGGGTGGGGGGTCGGGTCTTTCTTTCTGTTGTTGTTGTTTTTATTGTTGTTGTTGTTTTGTTCTTATTTTCTACATTTGTATTTTCTGTACGGCACTTTGTGTTGCATTTACCTGCATGAATGGTGCCATATAAATAAATAAAATTGAATTGAATTGAATCAACAGTATCGAAAGCCTTTGTAAGGTCAATAAACATGCATACATGCTGTACCTTCCAGCCCAGTAAATAAGTTATCACATGATGTACAACAGTATTCATCCTTGGAACATTCCTGCCATCTTTTTCTCGGTTTAATTCAATTTTCAATTCAATTTTATATTTATATTGTCAAATCACAACAGAAGTCATCTCAGGACACTTAACACATTGAGCAGGACTAGAATACGCTCAAAATTTCAAGTGTCAACACAATTTCAAAGTCCCAACATCACCCAGGGGCAAGCGTTACAGCGACAGTGGCGAGAAAAAACTGCCTTAATAGGCTTTTAGGCAGAAATCTCGTGCAGCCCAGGCCCTTGGGTTCCAACTGCATTTGGTGTTGGTAGTATGGAAATAGTAGCATTGACAGTAGTGGTGGTATTAACAGTAACAATAGTATCAACAGTGGTAGTCCATGGCAGCAGGCACAGCCACGCCGAGATGGATCCATCCAACAATGTCGCCTGTAGACCAAAAAGCAGGAGTAGTTGAGCAGTCACACAGCGGGCAGGTGGAGCTACAATGTGGTGTTTCCAGCATCAGGCCAGTTAGCAGTCTGCATCGGTCAGGAACTCTGGACTCTGCTGGACCAGAAAGCATACCCAGACTCCCGGGAGTAGTCAAGTTAGTGACAGTAGAGATGCCGATTTTAGTCAATTACTTTAATTAAAAATACTGGCGGGATAGAAGCTGTCGGCCACAAAGCCTTTAGCAGCAGGAAGTTTTGAGTGCTTGTCAAAGTGAGGCAGGGATCGAGGCAAACAAGACCACAACATCGGTGCAGTCCGGATCAGGTTCCACCACGGTCCAGGGAGACCTGCTAGGCAAGAGAGCACAGGGACTCCGTGGAACATACACAGAGAGAGAGAGAGAGAGAGAGAGAGAGAGAGAGAGAGAGAGAGAGAGAGAGAGAGAGAGAGAGAGAGAGGCTCAGTGTGTCACTATAATCCCCCAGCAGTCTAGGCCTATAGCAGCTTAACCAAGAGCTGGCTCAGGGCAAACCTGAGCCAGCCCTAGCTATAAGCGGTGTCAAAGAGAAAGGTTTTAAGCCTACTCTTAAATGTGGGAACAGCGTCTGCCTCACGAACCAGAACCGGAAGACGGTTCCACAGAAGAGGAGCTTGATGGCTGAAAGCTCTGGCCCCTGTTCTAATTTTGGAGACTTTAGGAACTACAAGTAACCCTTTATTCTGAGAGCGTAGTGCTCTAGGAGGACAGTAGGGTTTAATGAGCTCTTTAAGATATGATGGTGCCTGTCCATTAAGAGCCTTGTAAGTGAGGAGAAGGATTTTAAATTCTATTCTGGATTGTACTGGGAGCCAGTGCAGAGAAGCTAATACAGGAGAAATGTGATCCCTTCTTTTGGTTTTAGTCAGAACACGAGCTGCAGCATTCTGGACCAGCTGGAGAGATTTAAGAGATTTATTAGAGCAGCCTGATAATAAAGAATTACAATAGTCCAGCCTTGAGGTAACAAATGCACGGACGAGTTTTTCTGCATCTTTTTGAGACAGCATTGGCCTAATTTAGTCACTCTCATCCACGTACTGATTTAATTTGCCCAAAAGAGGTCGCTGTTCTCCCTTTGAATATCTCGTCATGGTTTTGAGGAGAGTTGTTGTTGAGTTTCAATGTTTTCCTGCCAATTTAAATAGCTCTTCGTACATACTGTAATATTAAAATAATGTAAAATGCTGGAAAACAAGTCCTTGGGTCCTTTCATGCCCTATCCACATCTGTTACAAAGGCTAACAACATTTTTGGAAATATCTACAAATGAGAAACTGTCTTAAAATTTAAAGTAATCATAGATAATCCAACTCTGGGGGGAAAAATGTTTCTCTTTGATTTTAGCGGAGTCACTGGATGAAATCCTGCAACTTTCTGTGGCAAAAAGAATTCACTCAGAACCCCACATGTATATGTATCACATGAGGGTGCATGCTGGAGAGAAACCACATGTTTGTAAGAATTGTGGCCAGGGGTGTACCAGTGGAGGGATGTGCTACAGGCATGTAAAATACTGTGAGGAATTGCAATTTTTCCTTTTCGAAATTATTTGAATTGATCGTTCATCATGTTGAGGTTTAACTTTGTTGCAGCTAAACGGCTGCATATTTCTCATATATTGACTGTAAATCTAGAGTAACAGGAATGCATTTTGATTTTTAACAAAAATACCTAAATTTAGCTTCTATGAATTGTTTTCCAAATGGTTGAAATATGATCTTATTCAGCACTGTGCAGCACGCCTGCACTGACGGATCTTACTGGATGTGTTTATGGAGCATTGTAAGATGATGCTCCTGTAATACAGCAACATTGGTTCAGGAGTGGTTCAGGAATCATTCTTGAAAGTAGTTGATGACTATCACTATTCATTTCCCGCTGAAGTGGACGCACTCATACATAAACACCTCTTTGACCGTCTCCCTCGCCAGTGTAACAATAGGACTGTTTATTTAAGTACTGTTGTATGGGGGACTGATCTAGAGGTTACACCGCGCTCGCGAACCAGTTGAGATAACGTTACAGTTGTGAGATGATGACTGCACTCATGCAATAAAGTTCAAGTAAGCAAGACTGCTTTAATCGTCCATTGTGTATAGTCCAGATAGAGACGGAGCACAATGAAACAGCCAGCAGCCTATTGAAACAGCACCACCAGCCCTTTGACTCTCTGCTGTGGCTGATGTTGCACACTTCAATAAAGACGCCGTGTGGCTTCATTCAATTGCTTTACTGGACAGTCTGAGAAAACACAGTGCAATACAGTTCTGCTTCTGTCCAGCCGGATGCAGAATACATACTGTGTGTATGGGCTGTGTTTCCTCGACAGGGTTGCTCATTTGTGGGGATACTCCCTCTTGTGGCGTAACGACGCCACTACACCCCTGTATTGCCTGATGGAAGAACAAGAGCACAGTGATTATTTTAGATAAAATAACAGAAAATATAAATATGAAATAAATAAAAAATATGAGTGTCCCTTTTATAAACATCTGAACTTATTGACCTCACAGTATGATGATGTAGTTAAACATGAAAATATCCATTATTACAAATAATGACTGTGCTTTTAACACGTTTTAGAAGTGTTCCACAGCATGGAGCACAGTAGCAAAGCTGACATTGTAAAGCTGAAATGTGACTTTCACTTCTCAGACGCATTTTTCCATTCATAACTTGTCACCAAGAAATTAGGTATTTCTACTTTTTCAGGGCAAGTTTACGTTATTTTTTCTAAAAGCATCCCAATTTCCTAAGATGCATACATGTTGGAAAAGTGTATAAATAGCATGTTTACGTATCAAACCTTTAAAAGATTAATTGAGCGTCATAGTTTACATTACATGCCAATCTGTTATTACATGATGCACTCATGGTTTTCTTACATTTGCTGATTTAAATGTTATGTGCGTTATGAGTTGTCCACGTCCCGTATGCCAAAAAGGAGAACAATTTATGGCCGTTCTAAACTTGTCGTTTTTTCTTCTTTTCTTTTTTACAGAAGGACAACACGGTGGCTGGATAATACCACAGTGACGGACCCTCAAAGAATTGTAGCCCCTCGTCACAAAATGATTCCTGTTGAAGATATTCTTTGTTGTCAACATTCGACGGAACGAATGAAGACGTCCTCTCAGTCACCAGCAAGAGTCGACTGCTGGAGATCAGGGGGTGAGAGTGCAGCTCCCTTTTCTCCACTTCGAGAGTTAGACTGTTTGTGTTTTTGGCCCACTCATTGAGTTTGATAAACAGCCACGAGATGGACGAGAACATGTGTAAATACCTTGCATTGGAGTAAGTCTGTATTTTTGCATCAGTCAAGTTCATTTCTGACTGAAGTCGTTTGATATTCAAAGCTGTATGCAGAAAAGCCCACGGATACTGTGAGTGGATCACAGTTCATGTGATCAATAGCTTTATTTTCTATTTTCCTTGTTTTGATGATTTATGTCAAACTGCCTGTTGCACCATAATTTTCTCTGCTCAGATTTCTTAGTTTCTTTCTGCCATGTGTTCAGTATTGTGTGTTTTTTCTGGACATTTATTCATTTTCAATGAAGTAGTGAGATCAAAGCCAGCTGAAAGAAACAGAATCTCAACTGCATATTATAATGAATGTATCATCTGAGCTTACCTTCTACTTAGTGTCCCCCAGCAAAGTGTGGCTCACCAAACAGACTCCCTTGTAGTTAATTCAGTATTTAGAATCATGTAGATCATACTCACATCTGATAAATTATGTTTCTGCGTTATGTTTGTGGCTGGAACCATATGCTTGTTAATGGTGGCAATCAATAGAGAGCAGCCATTTGGTCCATGTATGAGGTTTACAGCATTAGGGTTAGAAGGACCTTTTTGTTGACTTTAGTTTTCCTTTCCCAGTCTGTTTTTTTATATAGTTGACTAAACAAAGAGCATTCCCATGATTTGTGTCTGAGGAGCATCTACTACTATTAATGCCTTCAAAAAACCTTTAGGAAAGAAAAGCCTCGTGTGTATTCAGTTAAAACCTGCAGCCCGAATGACCTTGAACAAGTAAGATTTAGATAATAAGAACAAAATGCTCTGCTATTTAGCCAAAAATAATATGTAAGCATCTGGTTGAGGTAAAATAGTTGGCCTATAAGTGCATGTTTTCTCATTGGAGTCTGAGCCACCTGTTAAAGCATGCTCTCTTTTGTTATCAGTGTTAGCGTTGGGAGATTGGAAGAAGAACTGAAGTCCCGACTATTCTTTGGTGCAGAATACATGTCTTTGCACAAAGTAATCACTAGTGATGATTGCAATCATATTTATAGTATTATTGAGGTTATTTACATTGCTATATAACAACAACATGAATATTTACACCATTTTATGATTATTATGATTAATAATAATAATCATAATAATAATAATAACATATTATCATTACAGTCATGTTTTTGTATTATATTTAATATTATAGTTATTAATATTGGTATATTTTGTATTGGGTATTATAATAATGTATACATAATATGTTAATATTAACAGCTAAAATAATAGTAATTGTTATTATTATTATTATTATTGTTATTATTATTATTATTATTATTATTGGTTTAATTCATCTTAATGCTGTTTTCATCTCTGTTCAGTAACTGAAGAATAAACAGCCTCATATTTTCAATCATTTAGTTTCCGATCACAAAAATGTATTGATTTTTAAACTCTTTTTCAGCCACATATTGAATATACTTATACTATATATGTGTGAAGTGAAAACATTTTTATTTTTTTTTAGAATTTTAACATTGGCTAATTTAAACAGGATTATTGCTTGGTTTAAATCAATGATAAATCCTTATACTTTGAATTTTCTTCCCCCTCAGTTGGTGCCAACGACGTCATCGGCCGTCCTGCACGAGGTGGACGTGAGTATGGACTCGTGGATGAGGTAGGTCAGGTTGGGTTTTTTTGGAGACTTCTCCGAAGATGAGGACAGCGAGCAGGAGGACGTTCAGGACGATGGATGGACGAGCGATGATTCTGGCTACAGCTTCATGTTTGAGGCTTCTGATGACGAGGATGAAGAGGAGGAAGTGGATGAAGACGAAGATGATGACTTCAGACTTCAGCAGTTCACTCTTCTCAGCGTCTGGCAGGGATTTCGTAAAGAGATGTTTCCCGGTCGCCTTCCCTTTTGTCCTTCCGTCTCCGTCCCTTCTGGTGTGAGCCGTCCTGAAGAAGATCCATCCTTGGTTCCTCAGGGGCCAGAAGATTCCACTCCCTCAACCTCAGGCTGCAGCTCGTCCACAAAGAGAAGCATCGAAGAGGACGCACAGGTAAGTGTGAAGAGGCAGAGGATCTCCGAGGACAGCAATGAAGAGGATGATGATGATCACTTCAGCTGATCGCCATGGAAACCCATTCCATGAAGCTCTCTATGCACTGTTCTTGAGCTCATCTGAAGGCCACATGAAGTTTGGAGGTCTGTAGCGATTGACTCTGCAGAAAGTTGGTGACCTCTGTCTGCGCACTATACACCTCAGCATCGCTGACCCCGCTCCATCATTTTACGTGGCCTACCACTTGGCTGAGTTGCTGTTGTTCCCAATCGCTTCCACTTTGTTATTATCGCACTGACCGTTGACTGTGGAACATTTAGGAGTGAGGAAATTTCACGACTGGACTTGTTGCACAGGTGGCATCCTATCACAGGACCACGCTGGAATTCACTGAGCTCCTGAGAGGAAACAGAAACAGTCTGAATGCCGAGGTGCTTGCTTTTATACACCTGTGGCCATGGAAGTGATTGGAACACCGGATTTCATGGCAATATAGCGTGTCTCTTTTTAAAAGATTTACCTTCTGAGTCATAGTTGGTGATGAGAAGGATGGAGGACTACAGGACCAGATGAGAAGGATAGAGGACCACAGGACCAGATGAGAAGGATAGAGGACCACAGGACCAGATGAGAAGGATGGAGGACTACAGGACCAGATGAGAAGGATGGAGGACTACAGGACCAGATGAGAAGGATGGAAGACTACAGGACCAGATGAGAAGGATGGAGGACCACAGGACCAGATGAGAAGGATGGAGGACTACAGGACCAGATGAGAAGGATGGAGGACTACAGGACCAGATGAGAAGGATGACACCACCCGCCTCACCCACCAGCCAAAGGGTGAGGCGGCTCCCGAGCAGCACAGAGGACGTTTTTGTTGTTTTTGGGAAGCTCCTCTCACACACACACACACACACACACACACACACACACACACACACACACACACACACACGCACACACACACACACAGGATTTATTTCGGATTATTTATAGTTTATAGAATTAATATTTATTTTCTAGTAGATATCTGTCTGTGTAAATCTGTATATATCATCTCAATCTGTACAGTATTGCTTGCTTTGTTTTGTGTCAACATTTATTGTTGTACAGCTACTCTGTGTGCCTGTTATTGCCCTCGGGGACAAATAAAGTTTTTGAATTTAATTGTACAACCTCTTTGCATCTGTGGTCAGAAATTAAGGAGACAGACCATTTGTATGCATTATTGAAAAATCTATAAAGAATGCATGCATATTCATATTCATAGTATGTCAACACAAGTTGTAGTATGTCAAATATTCATGAAATAGACATTGTATAGTATGCGAGGAAAACAAATTAAAATAGTACATCTCAAAAAGTAATAGTGTATAGTATAGTATGGTACTATAGTATGATGATGAAAGTAATACAAAAAATCATAGTATGTTTTGTCAAGAAATGTAAAAGTCATAGTATAATATGGCTTTAAAAATCAATGGAGTAAAATGTGAAAAAATAATTATATTGCAGGACAACAAAGTCGCGATATAGTATGTTGAAACAAGTCTTATAAGAGTCATTACATAGTATTCCATTAAAAAGTGTCTCGGCTGTTCTTCGTTCAGCCGTGGGTATAAGGCGAGGATCAGCTCGACTCGCTTCCAAACAATTCAAAGCACTCGCGATTTCAAAAAATTATTATATTTATTTTTACAGCTCAAAAAAGAACACAACTTTCATCTAAATAAAGGAAAATATGCTGGCAAACGAATAAATCACTGAAAGCTACGAGCTACCCACCTTTTCCAGAACATGTCTGTGATGTATTGCACCTGCCTCCATCTTTTACGAGTGTATGAGTCCTCCTTCCTGAACAAACCGGGTGGCATTATTGGTTTACCTTTGAGCTGGAGGATGTGATTGGGCGTTAGTGCTTCGATGTCGTTGGGATCGTCACTGGATGGGGTAATGGGACGATCGTTTAGTATAGCCTCTGCCTCACACATAGCCGTTTGAAGGGTCTCATCATTAAGAGTTTGCTGTTTAAGCACTGAATAGAGCGCTCTCTTGACCTGTTGTATGAGGCGCTCCCAGACACCTCCATGGTGCGCTCCGTGGGGAGGATTAAAGGTCCACTTTATTTCCTCTTGCAAAAGAGCTTTCTGGATCTTCCCTTGGTTGAGCTCCCGAAGGGCCTCTTTCAGTTCTCGATTAGAGCTCACAAAGTTAGTTCCATTGTCCGACCTTATCTCCTTCACTTGTCCTCTTCGACATATAAATCTCCTGAGAGCATTTATACATGCGTCTGTGTCGAGACTGTGTGCTACCTCCAGGTGGACTGCACGCGATGCCAGACAGGTAAATATTACCCCGTATCTTTTTACTGTACTTCTGCCACGTTTAACATCAATGGGCCCAAAGTAGTCCACTCCGACGTGTGTAAAGGGAGGGAGCTCTGGCGAGACGCGGTCAACAGGAAGGTCTGCCATTTTTTGGTTTCCAGCACTTTGGCGTCGAAGCTTGCAGGCTAAGCATTCCCTTATGACTGCTCTGGCTGCTGCATTGGCGTGGAGTATCCAAAATTTACGACGGAGAGTGGAAAGCATGTGATTCCTCCCACTGTGGCCGACCATTTCATGTGTGTGACGAAGAATGATCTTAGAAACATGGCTGGATTTGGGCAGTATGGCTGGGTGCTTTGTTTCTTCGGGAAGAGCTGTTCTGCTCAGCCTCCCACCAACTCTCAAGACACCATCTACTATAACTGGGTCAAGCTGGACCAAAGAACTTGTCTTCTTGACTGTGCCTTTTACCAATGAAGCCAGTTCTTCTGGGAAGCTTTGTTTTTGCACAAAGCATATAATGGCATTTTCTGCTTCGGCCATGTCTTCAACAGCGAGCCTTTGTGTCTTAAGGCTGGCTTTGAACTGCTGCATGTGCTTGGCTACTGTGTCATCGGGCTTGCTGGAGCCTTGGTGCATGGCAATCGCCTTGGCTCGTTCCTGACGCAGTTGCTTAAGCAGCTCTTTATATTTGAGGATCCATCCCACTGCTCTTTTTAAGTCAATCCAGCTGGAGAAGTAACTTAGGAGGATAGCAGTGGGAGAGTCACTGGGCTGTAGCACTGCCGCATAGACCGGTATCACATTCCTTACTTCTGGATCCTCTACAGAGATCACTCCTGGATCTTCATTGTGCCCTGGCCATTTGCATGGATGTGCTTTTAGAAACTCAGGGCCATGGATCCACGTTTTGGACTGAAGAAAGGCGTCTGTCCGCATGCCACGTGACGCTACATCTGCAGGATTTAGCTTGGAGCTGACGTAGTTCCATTGAGGGACTTTGGACAGTGTCCGTATGATAGCAACTCTGTTCGCCACAAAGGTTTTGAACCTTGCTGTTGTGCTTGCAATGTACTTTAAAACGGACGTGCTGTCGGTCCAGTACTTAGACTCCTCCAATGGAATTTGCAGCTCTGTTTTCAGCAGGCGGTCCATACGCACCGCCAAGACTGCCGCTGCAAGCTCCATTCTGGGGATGGTGGTCTGCTTGAGGGGTGCTACTTTTGCCTTGCCTATGATGAAAACAACGTGCACTTCATCTTTGCAGTTAGTGAGCCTGAGGTATGATACTGTACCTAGGCCGACTTCACTTGCGTCACAAAAGTGGTGCAGCTGTGTGGATGAGATCTCACCAAAGCCTTGGGGCGTGATACATCTGCTCACGGAGAATTCATCCAACAGCGTCAGTTGTCTTAACCATCTTAGCCACCTGTCGGCATGTTCTTGTGGAATTTTGTCATCCCACCCCAGCTTGGCTTTACATAACTCCTGAAGGATCTGCTTGGCAGTTAGCACGACCGGTGCCAAGAACCCTAGAGGGTCATAGACTGAACTCACAACTGACAGGATGCCACGTCTTGTTGTTGGCTGCGGTTTCAGCACTGTGCTGAAGGTGAAGGCATCACTTTCGACATCCCACTGAGTTCCGAGGGCCCGTTCCATGGGAAGTTTATCTCTGTCGAGATTTAGAGTCTTGACCTCTTTAGCTTTTTCTTCCTCAGGGATCATGGCAAGAATGGAGCGATGATTACTGAGCCATTTGTTCAAATGAAAACCTCCTTTGCTGCACATACTTTTGAGGTTTCTGTACAGCCATGCTGCCTTTTCCACAGAGCTCACTGCCTTAAGACAATCATCAACGTAAAAACTCTGTCTTACAGTGTCCACGACCTCAGCTGGGTAGTCATGCTGGTTATCCTCTGCTGTCTTTAGCAGGGCGAAAGTGGCGCAGCTGGGTGATGATACAGCTCCAAAGATGTGGACTGTCATCCTATGCTCAATGAGTTCTTTAGTGATGTCCCCGTCTGGCCACCAGAGGAAGCGCAAGAAGTCCACATCTTCTCTTGCCACTCTCACCTGATGGAACATGCCTTCGATGTCGGTCATCAGAGCAATAGGACCCAGCCGAAACCTCAACATCACCCCGATCAGCTTGTTGGTCAAGTCTGAACCTTGCAGCAATTCTCTATTCAGAGAGGTTCCATGAAACGTCGAAGCACAGTCAAACACCACACGTAACTTCTTTTTGCGTGGGTGGTAGACCCCATGATGTGGTATGTACCACACTTTGCCACTTTTTGTTTCCAACTCATCCTGGGGTACGACCTCTGCATATCCTTTCACCAGCACATCCTGCATGAAATCCCTGTATTCTTCAAAGAATGATTGGTCTCTGTTAAACCTCTTAAGCAGCTGTTGTGCTCTTTGTTGGGCACTGTGCCTGTTATTGGGCATGATGACACCTGGCTCACGAAATGGCAGCTTGAGATAGTAATGTCCATCCTCTAGCACTGCAGAGTCTGAGACGATGCTCATGAACTGCTTGTCCTCTACAGACATTTCTTGCTTTTCGTAATGCTGCTCAGCAAAATCTTGGTTATACTGCTGGGTAAGAATATCTTCCAAACTGGAAATGTCTATCCTGTTTACCAATACAGGTTGACATTCGCTCACTCACTCCTTGTGACCAAGTGGGCCATTTATTACCCATCCTAGGAGGGTTTTAACAGCAAACGGTCCATTACCTTTGCTGTTGATGACTCTCCATGGCTCCAACACTTTAGGAGCATTTGCACCAATCAGTAGCCCGATGCTGGCTTCGATTGGTTCCAGTTCAACATCCTTCAGGTAAGGCCATTCTTTGAGGTCCTCTTCTGTAGGTATGTTGTCATTGCATACAGGGATTGACTCTTGCGAGAATACATCTGGCAGCGTAATGAATGTGTTACTTTTGAGCCCAGCCACTTCCATTCCAGGGATCTTATAACTGGTCACAGGCTTCTCCTGGCCCATAGTTTTGAGCAGAACCTTCACTTTCTTTCCTCTTGCATTTAGCTCTGCCATTAATTCTTCTGTGCAAAAGGTGGCAGTGCTTCCTGGGTCAAGGAAAGCGTATGTCTGCACAACCTTTGTTCCTTTGATCAGCTTCACTTGAACAGGAACAATAGACAGCTTACATGCATCGTTACCGGCCCCAATAAGGCTGCCAGCATCCAGGGAGACAAGGCTTGACGTGACCTTCGCTGATTCTCCAACATATCTTTTGGCAACCTGAGATTCCACCTTCTCTTTCAAATTGATGTGTAGAATGCTTGGGTGGTTTTGATGGCAAGCTTGACATGTCATTCTGTTTTTGCAATATCTGCTCATGTGCCCTCTTCCCAAACATCCAAAGCACAGACCTTCATTTTTCATAAACTCCACCTTTTCATTATTGTGTTTACTTTTTAGGACGCCACAAAACTCCAAAGAGTGGTCTTTGCTACAGTACAGGCAGGGCTTCTCAAGAGCGCTTGAGGTTTCCTGCTTTTTCTCCTTTTGGTTGAATTTGGGTTGGTTTGGTTTACTTTCCTTTTGCTCTGAACACTCTGACATGGTTGCAACTGTTGTAGCAAAACTGCTCCCCCTACTAGCTGGTTTAAACGGGGGTTTTTGTGCTGGCCTTTTTGTCTTTAGCACACATTTGTTATCAGTCACATCATGTATGTCACCAAAAAAAGGATCCAGAACGACTCTGGACTGTTTTTCCACAAATTCCACAAGGTCTTTGAACTTGGCTCGCCTTTTGCTCTTTTCCTGAAGATCGCAGCTGATTGTTCTCCATCTATCTCTGAGCTTAAAGGGTAATTTGGATATCATTGCCCTCAAGTGAGATGGTGTCTCCAGCTCTTCCATAAAATGAACTTCTTTCATTATATTGAAACAGCTTCGCAGAAACAGCGCATATGACCTTAACGCTGGTCCATCCTCTGCTTTTATTGGAGTCCAACTCAGGACCTTATCCAAGTGTGCTGATGTCAGCTTCATTACATTGCCAAAGTGCCATTCAAGTTGCTCTTTTGCTTCTCTGAGCCCCCTTTCTGGGTCCATGTGGAGGAAGCTACGAACCAGCAGGTTGGGTTCTCCCTTTGTGTATTGCTCCAAGTAAAACAATTTGTCCTGTGCATTGTCCACTTTGCGCTCTATTCCTTGTTCAAATGCCATAATGAATGATCTGTATTGTAGGGCATCACCATAAAATGTAGGAATTTCTCTGGAAGGAAGTAAAGCTGCTTGGTGCTGCTTTACAAGCAATTCAGTTATTTCATTTTGTTTTCTCATGACATCAGTGAGACCATTCTCTTCACTTTTAATTGAGTTTCCATTTCCTTGGTCATGATGTAGGTTTTTGCTTTTAAATTTTGCTTTAAAGAGAGGAGCTTGGTGATAAATGTTTGATTTCACAGAGTGTTGAGGTTTTGGAGGCTTTTGGTTTGTTACTGGAACCATGTATTCAGTAGATGCTCCAGACATTTCCAACTGATGTACTGGTGATATGCTTTCTGATTTTAATTGCTTTGATGTTGATGGTTTGTGATTTCTTTGTGTGGTTATTGGTGGTTGGGGTGCTTGTCCAGCGGCCAGTGACGCGCTCTCCATGTAAACATTAACTTTTGCTTCTGCAGCAGCCAATTCAGCCTCTATGGCAAGCCTTTCCCCCGCTGCTATTATTTGAGCTTGTTGCATATCCAGAGCATGTTTCGTCTCCAATGCTTGCACTTTAGCGATCAGAGCAGCACGTTCTGCCTTAGCCTTTAAACAAGCAGAAGACGCTCCGGAGGCGGAGCTGGAGGAACTGGCTTTGCTTGGGGCTTTTTTTGTTTGAGATACACTGTCCTCTGGTCCCACTGCTTTATCTTTATGCTCATCGTCCACCACGCTTTTCTTTTCATCATCATCATCATCATCATCGTCGTCATCATCATCATTTTCCTCTTTTTCCTCAACCTCCTCGGTCATTTCCACTCCATCCATCCATTTGTTAATGCCGTTTATAAACTCTCTGAAATGCCCAAGCTTTGGCTCAAACCAGTCCGTATTATCTGCCTCCTTTTCCTCTTCATTTGAAAGGAGGTTTTGCACAGTGTTTTGCAACTCAATAAATTCTTCCACATACTTATTGAAAACCTCTGCGTGTTTGCGGACATTTTCGTTACTTTCCCCAATCTCCAATAAAGCATTGATTTCATTCTTTTTACGCGTTAAAACGCCGAGCTTTCCCCTGCGCGATGCGATCGCTTTTATCAAAAGCGTTTCATCTGTTTTTCCAGTGACAGACATTGCAACACAGGTTGTGGTATTTTATTCACTTTGAATTCACTTTTAGACCAATGACGGTAACACTCATTGCGAGCGCCGCGTCTCCAAACTTTTCCAACATTGTAGAGCGTAATCCATCTACTCACAAACCGCAGAAACTCCTTCCACTTTCTCCGCTGCTTGTGTGGTCCTTTCCTTTTGAAGACAACTTATTTTTCTTCAATCCAAAAAGTCTTTTGACTTAAATGTCTCGGCTGTTCTTCGTTCAGCCGTGGGTATAAGGCGAGGATCAGCTCGACTCGCTTCCAAACAATTCAAAGCACTCGCGATTTCAAAAAATGATTATATTTATTTTTACAGCTCAAAAAAGAACACAACTTTCATCTAAATAAAGGAAAATACGCTGGCAAACGAATAAATCACTGAAAGCTACGAGTGAACAAAAATAAGCGGTCAAAAGACTTTTTTACACCGCCGCCTCTTTCCCATGACACTTAGTTTTTCTCATCAAGACAATACACACGCCTGTCCTAAGTACCTGAGCGGTGCGTAAAACCCGCCCACAGACCTCAACAGGTAATCACAAGACAAATCAGCCTAGGCATAAACAGTATTTATATGCTAAACTAATTCAAAATGTAGCTTTCATTTAAAACATTCCTATTTCCATAAACAATAAACATGTCAGACATATGTGAACAGAAAATCAATAGCCTCATTAAAACGGCTGCGACAAAAAGTGATATTAAAGTATGTCAAATAAATTCATAAAGTCATTGTATTGTGTCTAAAAAAGTTTAGTTATTAATTTAGTTTAAGTTTAGTTATTAAGTAATAGAATAGACATTTTTTTTAAACTTTTTTAACTTGTTTCTAATATGAATAGTCGATGAAGTGACAAGTCAGGCTATCATTTGTCTGCAGCAAGACTCAAGAAAGGAGCAGCACATCAGCTTGGGAGATTCAGAACCAGAATCAGCTTTATTAGCCAAGTATGCACACATACAAGGAATTTGACTCCGGTAGGATGGACACTGTCTCAGACAGTAGACAGTAGACATACATACAAATGTAAGGCAGTTGCCTATTTTGGCCAATAGATGGCCCTGTTGTATTATTTATGCCCTCAGGCGTTACGCGATTGTTGCTGATTGTCCTTTACCGGTCACGTGTTTTCACGTGTTGGTTCAGTGTTTGTTTATGGTTTGCAAGGTAGGCACTATAGATATCTCTCCACATCATAGTAAAATATCTTGACCATAAATCGTTAATACGCTGTTCTATTTAAATGATGTGTTTATTGAGATGTTTGTCTACCACCATGATGAAGTGTTAGGATTTATAACCTGGTTACTGTGTATTAACATTCAACCATTTTTACTCTAACATATACAGACAAATATCACTGGCTCTTTTACATTGACACCATATCTATGCTTTGGTGTAAACATATGAACACCTAACACACCGTAAGTTCTCTATATATCCCAGTAACTACCTCGCCACCTCTATAACTCTGTGGTGTTACTCTTTTTATATGTCTCTTTTATCAGTTTTCTTTTACCTGAGAAAACACAGCAATACAGTTATGCTTCTGTCCAGCCGGATGCAGAATACATGCTGTGTTTACTCTTGACAGGGTTGCTCATTAGGGGGAATACTCCCTCTTGTGGCGTAAAGAGGCCACTACACCCCTGTATTGCCTGATGGAAGAACTAGAGCACAGCGGTGATTCTTTTAGATAAAATAACAGAAAATATAAATATGAAATAACTAAAAACTATATGAGTGTCCCTTTTATAACCATCTGAACTTATTGTCCTCACAGTATGATGATGTAGTTAAACATTTACTAATGTTTGACTTTATCACCCTCCAACGTGTGAGGGGCTCAGCAGCCTCTCAGGAAGGAAATGAAACAAAATAGAGTATTAGTAGGTGAGTAGTGGTTTACCAGAGGTAGGCCTATGTGCTACAGGCAAACAATCTTGTCGAAGTTAACTTCGAAATTATTATTATTTGTAGAGTACAAATGAACGCAGGCAAGTTCCAAGGTTTTAAGTTCTAAAATAAGCAATATGTGACATTTTTTAGGAGGTATGATAATATAGTTAAACATTTTCTCTGGGAAGGGAAAAAAAGCATGAATCAAATTGAGTAAATGATGTGCCCCTTAGGGAGAAAGGGGGGATAGGGTTACCAGGTCCAAGATTGTACCTCTTAGCATTCCAAATGTCAAAATTAGCCAAACACTGGAAAAGAGAGACACAGTCGACTGGATGGACAATGAGAAGAATGTGTGTTCTCTCTTTAATCTGATTGAGAGACTGTCTCAATGGTCAACACAACAAATCCAATTCTTGTTCACTCTGGGGATTCATGGACCAAAACACATGAAGTAAATAAGTTATCACATGATGTACAACAGTATTCATCCTTGTGGAACATTCCTGACATCTTTTTCTCGGTTTAGTCACTCTCATGCACGTACTGATTTAATTTGCCCAGAAGAGGTCGCTGTTCTCCCTTTGAATATCTCGTCATGGTTTTGAGGAGATTTGTTGTTGAGTTTCAATGTTTTCCTGCCAATTTAAATAGCTCTTCGAACATACTGTAATATTAAAATAATGTAAAATGTTTGGGGATCTGCAGACAGGCACACAACATAGCTGCATCACATTCACACAACACCTGGTAGTCACATGACTAATCAGGAAGTGGTAAATGTTTGCTGGCTGCAAGTCAGACTCCCTTTATGTTTGCTGGACACTGTTGTGTGAGTTGGGCTCCCTTCTTCATTGGAGGTACTGTTGGTCATGGTAGAGCATGTTTTAATCACTGCCATCTGAGTTTTAATACTTATGTATTTCATTTTAATAGGGTAGTTTCTAGAAGTGTGCGTCCACTCTTCACGGAGGACACAGGCTTCTGCAGGGAGTTTTTAATAGTGATGTGACTACCTCAATGTGACCTGAGCTGCTGGGCTGCACTGGTAAATGTCTCAATATGCACATTTCCATTGAATGCGTTATCTGCATTTGAACGTGTCCTTTTAATGATTTTCTCTGTTTGTAGCAACGGAACGTTCAGTGTTTCTTCATGTGTCAATGTGCTGTGGGACAGTTGAGCATACTGAAAAGTAGGCCTTTATTTTTGTGTCATGTTTGAATTGTTTGAATGCTATGCTGTTTAATGAGGCTGGCCACTAACAGGATTGTTTTCTCTTGAAACCAGGGACCAGGCCAGTCACTGTTTGTTCTTTAAGTAGTAGGCAGTTTTTTTGATTGTTTTCAGTTTTATTTGTTGTTTGGTTTTCTGTGATTTTGCCGTTGGGCCTACCATCCCTCTATTCATACTAGTCCATTGTCCATGGTTCATTGGACTAGTGGTGCTATTAATGCTGGTGGTTCTCCTCCCTAACCTTGTCTTCTGCGTAGGATATCCCTGTACAAGGCTGGATCCACACTGATGCTTTGCTGCTTGTCGAGGGACCACACTGGGAGACGCTGTAGTGGTGTGTACTTAAGACTACAACACGGTGTGATATTTTGTAGTGGTATCTCCAGGTCTCAAGTGTTTAGTGCTTGTTGTGTTGCATGCTTCTACTGGTGTTGGGTTGTTGTCTCCGTTTTCTTCTGTCTCACCAGGGGCGTCCTGAGCAGAGGTGTTGCATTGGCTGATCCGACCTTCCTAGACTGAGGAGAATCCATCAGCTATTCATAGCAGTATTTTTAACACCTATATTAACTTTGTTTTAGCCTTTGAATTAAATGATAATAAATTTGGAATACATTTGTATATCTGCCTCTTGTCCATTGTCCCTTTGCTGGGGGAAATATAGAATTAGCCACACCACACTCAGGGGAAGATTTCTGGGTCCTCCTGCCCATCAGGGGGTGGCGTTGTCGGACTATAAAAGGTATACTGCTAGTCGGGTACCACAATGTATTTAGAGGTTAGACACTGTCTCCTTGCATGTTGATGGAACAGAGGTGCAGAGAAGGAACAACAGGCAATGAATGTGTAAAACTGCCTTCTGCAGAGAATAAATGCTGGAAAACAAGTCCTTGGGTCCTTTCATGCCCTATCCACATCTGTTACAAAGGCTAACAACCTTTTTGGAAATATCTACAAATGAGAAACTGTCTTAAAATTTAAAGTAATCATAGATAATCCAACTCTGGGGGGAAAAAATGTTTCTCTTTGATTTTAGCGGAGTCACTGGATGAAATCCTGCAACTTTCTGTGGCAAAAAGAATTCACTCAGAACCCCACATGTATATGTATCACATGAGGGTGCATGCTGGAGAGAAACCACATGTTTGTAAGAATTGTGGCCAGGGGTGTACCAGTGGAGGGATGTGCTACAGGCATGCAAAATACTGTGAGGAATTGCAATTTTTCCTTTTCGAAATGATTTGAATTGATCGTTCATCATGTTGAGGTTTAACTTTGTTGCAGCTAAACGGCTGCATATTTCTCATATATTGACTGTAAATCTAGAGTAACAGGAATGCATTTTGATTTTTAACAAAAATACCTACATTTAGCTTCTATGAATTGTTTTCCAAATGGTTGAAATATGATCTTATTCAGCACTGTGCAGCACGCCTGCACTGACGGATCTTACTGGATGTGTTTATGGAGCATTGTAAGATGATGCTCCTGTAATACAGCAACATTGGTTCAGGAGTGGTTCAGGAAACATTCTTGAAAGTAGTTGATGACTATCACTATTCATTTCCCGCTGAAGTGGACGCACTCATACATAAACACCTCTTTGACCGTCTCCCTCGCCAGTGTAACAATAGGACTGTTTATTTAAGTACTGTTGTATGGGGGACTGATCTAGAGGTTACACCGCGCTCGCGAACCAGTTGAGATAACGTTACAGTTGTGAGATGATGACTGCACTCATGCAATAAAGTTCAAGTAAGCAAGACTGCTTTAATCGTCCATTGTGTATAGTCCAGATAGAGACGGAGCACAATGAAACAGCCAGCAGCCTATTGAAACAGCGCCACCAGCCCTTTGACTCTCTGCTGTGGCTGATGTTGCACACTTCAATAAAGACGCCGTGTGGCTTCATTCAATTGCTTTACTGGACAGTCTGAGAAAACACAGTGCAATACAGTTCTGCTTCTGTCCAGCCGGATGCAGAATACATACTGTGTGTATGGGCTGGTGTTTCCTCGACAGGGTTGCTCATTTGGGGGGATATTCCCTCTTGTGGCGTAACGACGCCACTACACCCCTGTATTGCCTGATGGAAGAACAAGAGCACAGTGATTATTTTAGATAAAATAACAGAAAATATAAATATGAAATAAATAAAAAATATGAGTGTCCCTTTTATAAACATCTGAACTTATTGACCTCACAGTATGATGATGTAGTTAAACATGAAAATATCCATTATTACAAATAATGACTGTGCTTTTAACACGTTTTAGAAGTGTTCCACAGCATGGAGCACAGTAGCAAAGCTGACATTGTAAAGCTGAAATGTGACTTTCACTTCTCAGACGCATTTTTCCATTCATAACTTGTCACCAAGAAATGAGGTATTTCTACTTTTTCAGGGCAAGTGTACGTTATTTTTTCTAAAAACATCCCAATTTCCTAACATGCATACATGTTGGAAAAGTGTATAAATAGCATGTTTACGTATCAAACCTTTAAAAGATTAATCGAGCGTCATAGTTTACATTACATGCCAATCTGTTATTACATGATGCACTCATGGTTTTCTTACATTTGCTGATTTAAATGTTATGTGCGTTATGAGTTGTCCACGTCCCGTATGCCAAAAAGGAGAACAATTTATGGCCGTTCTAAACTTGTCGTTTTTTCTTCTTTTCTTTTTTACAGAAGGACAACACGGTGGCTGGATAATACCACAGTGACGGACCCTCAAAGAATTGTAGCCCCTCGTCACAAAATGATTCCTGTTGAAGATATTCTTTGTTGTCAACATTCGACGGAACGAATGAAGACGTCCTCTCAGTCACCAGCAAGAGTCGACTGCTGGAGATCAGGGGGTGAGAGTGCAGCTCCCTTTTCTCCACTTCGAGAGTTAGACTGTTTGTGTTTTTGGCCCACTCATTTAGTTTGATAAACAGCCACGAGATGGACGAGAACATGTGTAAATACCTTGCATTGGAGTAAGTCTGTATTTTTGCATCAGTCAAGTTCATTTCTGACTGAAGTCGTTTGATATTCAAAGCTGTATGCAGAAAAGCCCACTGATACTGTGAGTGGATCACAGTTCATGTGATCAATAGCTTTATTTTCTATTTTCCTTGTTTTGATGATTTATGTCAAACTGCCTGTTGCACCATAATTTTCTCTGCTCAGATTTCTTAGTTTCTTTCTGCCATGTGTTCAGTATTGTGTGTTTTTTCTGGACATTTATTCATTTTCAATGAAGTAGTGAGATCAAAGCCAGCTGAAAGAAACAGAATCTCAACTGCATATTATAATGAATGTATCATCTGAGCTTACCTTCTACTTAGTGTCCCCCAGCAAAGTGTGGCTCACCAAACAGACTCCCTTGTAGTTAATTCAGTATTTAGAATCATGTAGATCATACTCAATTCTGATAAATTATGTTTCTGCTTTATGTTTGTGGCTGGAACCATATGCTTGTTAATGGTGGCAATCAATAGAGAGCAGCCATTTGGTCCATGTATGAGGTTTACAGCATTAGGGTTAGAAGGACCTTTATGTTGACTTTAGTTTTCCTTTCCCAGTCTGTTTTTTTTATATAGTTGACTAAACAAAGAGCATTCCCATGATTTGTGTCTGAGGAGCATCTACTACTATTAATGCCTTCAAAAAACCTTTAGGAAAGAAAAGCCTCGTGTGTATTCAGTTAAAACCTGCAGCCCGAATGACCTTGAACAAGTAAGATTTAGATAATAAGAACAAAATGCTCTGCTATTTAGCCAAAAATAATATGTAAGCATCTGGTTGAGGTAAAATAGTTGGCCTATAAGTGTATGTTTTCTCATTGGAGTCTGAGCCACCTGTTAAAGCATGCTCTCTTTTGTTATCAGTGTTAGCGTTGGGAGATTGGAAGAAGAACTGAAGTCCCGACTATTCTTTGGTGCAGAATACATGTCTTTGCACAAAGTAATCACTAGTGATGATTGCAATCATATTTATAGTATTATTGAGGTTATTTACATCGCTATATAACAACAACATGAATATTTACACCATTTTATGATTATTATGATTAATAATCATCATAATAATAATAACATATTATCATTACAGTCATGTTTTTGTATTATATTTAATATTATAGTTATTAATATTGGTATATTTTGTATTGGGTATTATAATAATGTATACATAATATGTTAATATTAACAGGGTTAGGGTTAGGGTTAGGGTTAGGGTTAGGCATAATCTATGCACTGTTCTTGAGCTCATCTGAAGGCCACATGAAGTTTGGAGGTCTGTAGCGATTGACTCTGCAGAAAGTTGGTGACCTCTGTCTGCGCACTATACACCTCAGCATCGCTGACCCCGCTCCATCATTTTACGTGGCCTACCACTTGGCTGAGTTGCTGTTGTTCCCAATCGCTTCCACTTTGTTATTATCGCACTGACCGTTGACTGTGGAACATTAAGGAGCGAGGAAATTTCACGACTGGACTTGTTGCACAGGTGGCATCCTATCACAGGACCACGCTGGAATTCACTGAGCTCCTGAGAGGAAACAGAAACAGTCTGAATGCCGAGGTGCTTGCTTTTATACACCTGTGGCCATGGAAGTGATTGGAACACCGGATTTCATGGCAATATAGCGTGTCTCTTTTTAAATGATTTACCTTCTGAGTCATAGTTGGTGATGAGAAGGATGGAGGACTACAGGACCAGATGAGAAGGATGGAGGACTACAGGACCAGATGAGAAGGATAGAGGACCACAGGACCAGATGAGAAGGATAGAGGACCACAGGACCAGATGAGAAGGATGGAGGACTACAGGACCAGATGAGAAGGATGGAGGACTACAGGACCAGATGAGAAGGATAGAGGACCACAGGACCAGATGAGAAGGATGGAGGACTACAGGACCAGATGAGAAGGATAGAGGACCACAGGACCAGATGAGAAGGATGGAGGACTACAGGACCAGATGAGAAGGATGGAGGACTACAGGACCAGATGAGAAGGATGGAGGACTACAGGACCAGATGAGAAGGATAGAGGACTACAGGACCAGATGAGAAGGATAGAGGACTACAGGACCAGATGAGAAGGATGGAGGACTACAGGACCAGATGAGAAGGATGGAGGACCACAGGACCAGATGAGAAGGATGGAGGACTACAGGACCAGATGAGAAGGATGGAGGACTACAGGACCAGATGAGAAGGATGGAGGACTACAGGACCAGATGAGAAGGATAGAGGACCACAGGACCAGATGAGAAGGATGGAGGACTACAGGACCAGATGAGAAGGATAGAGGACCACAGGACCAGATGAGAAGGATAGAGGACTACAGGACCAGATGAGAAGGATGGAGGACTACAGGACCAGATGAGAAGGATGGAGGACTACAGGACCAGATGAGAAGGATGGAGGACTACAGGACCAGCCATGACATGCTTGTCAAAAACTTGTCTTAATAACGCTCCAAATGCTAAAAGTTTTCCCAAAAAATTAAGTAATTTCTATATTAGACCTGTTATTTTATTATTATCTTCTCTTTTCAGGTAGCCATACAGATGCAAACGAATTTAAAGAATTTCTGTGTAAAGCCTATCCAAAACTCAGACGAGGGGGTGGATTTGAGTTGCTCAAAATCTCTGGAACAACACGCAGTCGCCACCTGATCCTCATCCCCTGTCCCAATGAGGGTTATCATGTAAGACACTTGAAAGATCCCCAAACCCAGATTGGTCATGCCACTCTTTTCATACGACCACTCCAAAGGAACCTGAATCTGGACCCTGTAAGTTTTTCACTTTTCAACTGGTGCAGACTGTGAATGACAGTCACATAGTTATTGCTTTTGTTGAATTTTTAAAATGATCTTGTTTGTAGGACAGTCCAGATTGCAGTAATGAGCTAATTGGACCACCTCAGAAATGTGTCGGGTGTGGAGAGGAGTTCCCTTTTTCACGCATAAAAGCTCATAGCGATGAATGCATGAGGTGTGCTCTACAAAACTGCTTTACACTAGGTGTAAAGCATTTTGTGTGTGTGTGTGTGTGTGTTAAACAATTGTAATTATAGATGTCTTAGTGCAGGGCAAACATGACAAATCAGCACATCTAATGTTTCATTATTGTGGGCCCAAATATTAGTTATTTTGATGCCAAAAATCCCTCTGAAAAGCCATATTGTTCATACATTGTTGTGCATCCAAATGTGGAGGATATAGATCCTGGATATTGGTCTTGAGGGAAAGTTGAGTTTGAATGGAATTGATTAATTATATTTATATGGCCATCCTTTTGTACTTTTAAACTTTAGTTTTACTAGATTGCAGTGTTTTTGTGAGTGTGTTATGCAATATAAAATATACTAGCCAAACTAACAAAAATGACCTCTTTTTTACTCAAGACCATCACAGAGCAGTGGTGAGGTAGAGGTTGAGGTTGCCACAGAAAGTGCCAACTCCTCCCGAAGTGAAGGTAGATTTGTCAGCATGTTGACGAGACCACAGGTGAGGGAGACAACAAGGGCCAACAACTCAAACTACTCGGTGCCACCTCAGGGATGTGTGCCAGCTCCTGACATAGTTGATCTAGATCCCATTGAAGAGAGAGGCTTCCCTGGTTTGTTACGTAATTAAACATTACATCATTTATTTCAATAACTTGTTGCTCTCTGTATATTAATTGATCCAGTATTAATTTGAACATTTGAACAACTACTTTTAGATTGGCAAATTGCACCAAATCCTACAGAGGCAGCAAAGAGATTCAAAGAAATTAAGTAAAATTACGTTCTTTTTTCAACTTCATTTATGATTGATGATACAAAATCATTTCAGGCAATAAAATAAATGTTGACTTTCTTCTCTATTTTGGTAGCGTCTCCAAGCATCCTTGGGAAACTCCTGCAGTTCTGGATAGGGTGGAATGTGCTGCCCAGACACTTGGATGTTAACGTGGTGGAGAGCAACTTCCCCAGTTCTTCCACCTGCTTAAACTTCCAGGACATTACAAAGAGTCCTCTAACTTTGAAAGAGACATTCTTGCTGCTATTTGTAGCACTGACACTGGGTTTGGACTGGTCTAAGGACACATCAATATATCACTGTACACCTTAGTGTACATTTGTTGTCCAGCAACAAAATTTGGATTGCAGCATAAAAGCATTTGAAAGAGTGATATCAACTAGGGCCTAGTTCTGCCAGTGTGTGTAACACTGGTGCATTAAAAAGGTCTGCATGCTTGTGATGTGGTGAAGCATATTTGTTATTTGCTTCATGTCTATACCATTGTCTTTTAGGTTTAATCTCACTGTTCACAATTGTATTAAAGCTCAGGAGACTGTTACAGAGACAAAGTGAGTTGTTGCTGTTCTTTATTTGTGGTTTTGTTCTGAAACAGGATGCATGTTGCAGTTTCTCGAGCCTTCTGATTCAGAGACTTAAGTCTCCAATCACATGTGAAATTAATACTTCAAAACAAGTTATCTTGATAACTACAGGACAGTTTATCATACAAGGCTCTGTTACATAACCATAATGGTTTTCAATGTTTAAACGTAATGGTTCACAAAAAGTTCATTAATAGTAATAGACATAAATTGCTTATTGCAAAAAGTTTGTTTGCAGTCATATTGTACAATGCAGCAAGTTTTATGACATCTGGTATAAAATAAAAATGCTGTCATTACCATTCTTTTTAAATCATTTTAGACACTTGAAACAAAGATATCAGAACTGCTAAACCATAATACCGGCTTCTTTATCAGAACTTGAGCAATATGGATTTACTGGAGCATTTCTGATAATAAGCTCACACTTTGTACATAGACATCTAACACATTGGACAGAGGGCAATCAGGGTCTGGTAGACTTCCGACTTCCTGGTCAGTCAGTGAGCGCTGCAGCTGAACTTCAGGGACCACAACACCAGGCTGATGGTGACCACACGGTCCGGTCCAGTCAACTCCAAACTCCGTGTCAACCTGCAGCTGCAAGAGCTGAGGTTAAACGGTAGGATAAAGGGTCAATCAAAATCAAAGTCTTAAAGATTTTTATGGTCAATATGTCTACAGAACTGTAAGTCATATTAATTCATTTTACAGAAGCTAGTTTGAAATATCACTTGTTTATCATCTGGGATTCTGTATCTATGCCCCAAAAACAGCTATGGCATTGGAAAGAGCTTGACTACAATTTCCAAGAGCCAATACATTAATTTTGAGAGCTAAGATGTATAATTTTCTCTCTAAATCACTGCTCCTTGTTTGACCACAACATTGTAGCAATACCTTATTGTGTTGAAAGTGACAATGATAGGCAGTATAAATCCATCACATTTAGTTCCTGAACAACAGGCTACTATAGTTACATTTTGCTACTGATACATGCACTTTATAATGGACATAAAGTAGAGATAATGTTGACAATATCCCATGTAGGAAATTAAAAGTTAAAGCAAAACAGAATTACTGAATAAATCCAAACCTGTATGGGGCCCTGCTGCGCCTCATGCTCATGGCGAGTCCACAGTTGCAGCGGTGACTGGTTGCCCTCAGTGCGTAGTCTGTGGCAGTTCCAGCCACGCTGGAAAAACTGAAGGTGCTTCTGTATGTGGGGCACAAAGCACCAGTGCAGAGCATAGAGATGCATTTCATTGTCAGGATTGAGAAGGCCTTCTCTCTCAAGGTTGGTAAAGATGGTGTAGAAGAGATCAAGAACTCCCACATAAACGTCTCTCCAGAGCCTTTCGATTCTGATGGGTATAAAGGAAAAACTATTTATTCTACCTACAATGAACAAAAACAAAATATACAGGGAAAATACCTTTACCTAATACTTTTACCTACTGTTGGTGTATGACAACACTCCCATCAATGATAAGCACAGTAAATTAGAACTGAATTAAATACGTAAGTAATAAGTGATGTATTCAATATTCACTCTAAATAACAGTTAATGACAAAGTTTAATTTTAATTCTCTTAAAGGATAAGTTGATTTTTTCAAGTTTGTCTTCAAACAATGCTCACATGCCCACATGTATGATGAAAGAGTTTTTTGTTGCTGTAGTTGTTCCTCTGTCCATCTATACTGGCTGTGGAAAATCTAATGCTAACCATTCTATTGTAAGTGATGGCTGGCCTTGTTCTGTGACTGCTGAAGCCTCATATATGCTTCAGAATGAAGTTCAGCTGAACTACAGAATGAGGACTAGATTTGTCATCACTTACATTGGAATCACACTAGAATAGTAATGTTCTCCTGGTCAGTATAGATTACAGAGAGACAATTAGAGAACAACTCTTTTGATATTTACACTAACGTTAATGTTGAAAAGCTCATAATCTGCTGCCACAAAAGCTTGATTGTATTAAGATAGACTTGAAGAGACAGGTTAAGTCAGTTTATATTGCCATCTTTTACAAAGTGTTATTTTGATACATTTTGAATGGAAGATTATGTTACCTTTGGTTATGGACACTCCTGCCAGCAATGTGTGAATTCCTGTTCAGTCCTCTATTAGCCACCATGTAGCGTGCAACATCAACATTTTCCCCGCCTTTATCTGACCTCACACGTGATGGCACACCATAGACATCGACAGCTTCCAGAAAGCTTTTTAGGACTGTTGCTGCACGATTGTTGGTGGCGGCACTCAAGTATACAATCAAACGACTAAAGCCGTCAATACCACCATGCACAACAATACGCCATCTGAAATAGATATGCATGAGAACAGATTAAGATCAGTACCACTACCTGCATCATGCATCTCTGTATGTGCAAGTTGAGGCCAGATTTACACAGAGCATACTGTATATGCCTATTTGATCAGAACTTCTTTATCTGAAATCTTTAACACACAAACATAAATAAAATCCTGATATACTTCTAGGTCACCATTTCTTTGTATTCAATCCAGCTCACAAAATGTACACCCACACCCGAATTTATACAAGGTTCTGGTGAGTATTTTGATTAAAAATAGCCTTTGAGGCCAGCTGCAAGTTGTCTTTTTTAAGAGTTTTCAGTCTTTGGTCACTGACATTTTCTGTTTTTAGCACTGTACTCCAGCATATTAGATTTCATAGAAGACAATGGCTGAGGTTAAAATGTCGAGTGCCACTTTAATTTGGGAATATTGGGTGCACAGTGTGGGAGCCGTAGCCATTTTAGCCCCTGTCAGACTGTATATACAAAGATTACAATTTCAGTACTGTGCCAAAAACAGAAGGTTTATCACAGTTTCTAACTGACCTGTTCGGACCACTTTAAAAAGCCACCCCACCTAAAAGTTCAAAGAACCAAACAGCATTACTCTTAATTTTGATGCTGGTAGAAATCAGTAAAACTGATTTGCATGCACAAGAACACTGATGGATTAAATAATTTGATCCATCCACCATTGATAAATCCCAGTCCGGCTTGCAGAGATACTTGTAGGTTAATTAAAATTGTAGATGAGCTTTTGTAACTGCTCTGGATATACACTAAACTGGGTAGTAAGTATCTTACAGTAGTAAAATCTACAATAAAGTGGATGCTTGAGATGGTTAATGTTTTTTCGATACCTTATCAGTTTGTGATTTCCATCGATGTGCCATAAACTGTTCGGTGCTCTAACAGAGTACTTCCTACGCCTTCTTGGGTTCAGCTGAAGGGTGCGCATCAAAACTCCACCAGGATCCACTCGCCGCATGGATTCCTGGACACGCTGTCCTATAATAGGCAAAAAAATTCACAGATATGGTGTACAGAAAAAAAGTAAAGCATTCCCCAATCTGGCAGTGAATTCACAAATCCAGATAAAATCCAGACTAGCACTAAATAAAGCAGCTTCCTCACATTGTGAGTAAATCGGCAAGTAGGCCAAATCCCAACATCAAATAACCCCTGAACAAATGAATGGGTAATGAATACAATTCCTTACTTTGTATGCGTATGCCTTGTGCATTCAGGTGCCCAACCATCATTTTGTATCCAGACATGGGATGCTGCTGCAGAATTTGGGTCACAGTTTCATCCAGATTGTTGTCCTCTATAGGAGTTAATAGATTGTGGACTCTGATCATCAAAAATAACAAGAAAAAAGTCACAAGAGGCAACGAAGAAATGTCACCCATCTCACAGTAAAAACAAAACGACGATTATTTTAAATCGGTGTCACCTAAAACAAACCTCATTCCTGTTTAGTCTAAATTCAGCTGCTGTGTCCTGTAGAAGTTTATACATTTTATTTATAATTTAAGTTAAAATCTTTCGTATTGTATGAGTTTATATATGCAACACTATCATGTGTCAAACTAATGCAATTGTGCTGAAATGTCACATCTGACTCTGTTCACTTTTTACTCCAGAAATAGGGTTACAGATCATCTGACAAACTGAAGATGTTAATTAATGGCACCCATGTACAGTATCAACAAATGCAGCAGCACAAATCCACTACCTGTAAGGAGTACATACGATAAACTAAGTGTAGCGACTAATTGTCCAATTTAAAAGGCCGCTAAGAGGCTCAGTGTTGTCTTGTCTGAGACATAACACACCCAGGTGTTAATTGCCGGAAATGATAGGAACCAAAGAGCGTGTGCAGGATAAACAATTAATAATACAGGCCAAACCAATGTTGGCTCCTACACTAAGTTTGTCAGTAATATAAGCATGTTAGTCACCAGTCCATCTGTCGTTGAAAACCAAAGCATATAGGCCTATATAATCAAGTATTGTTAGACCTATTCCCAGTGCATATTAATGTAAGTTAATATCAGTAACGTTAGTTAATTTTTAGTTAACTTAAACTCAGTGCAAAACTCAAAGCAGTGCAAGGAGACATATTATTGTATAAATGTTCTATGATATCATGAACAATTTATACTAAAAGCTTGGACTCAAATGTACACCTAACGTTAGACTATATAAGATAAACACAGTCTATTTCCCAGTGGTATTTGGAGATAAGGTGAGCAACATTACCATCAATGAACACTAGCTAGTTAAATATCTCTGTGAATTTGCACACATATATTGCCACCTTTAAAAGACGAGACACGGGAAACCAGACAAACAGACAATGTAGCGTTAGGAGTAAAAATTACCCTATTCCGTACTGTGCCATCCTCCGACGAATTGTTCTCTCGCACACTCCGAACACCTGTGCTATTTCCCCAGCAGTGTGCCCCCGCAGTAGGTGTGCTTCGATTAAAGTGGGGGGTATATTGTACGACGGACGTCCAAGGGTCCCTTCTTCTGACTCTGACAGGGTGTAAAGTTGGCGGGCGACTTCTTCAAGACCGTCTACTGCTAGCTCCATTTCCACATCCATATCGGCGTTGAGCTGAGCCAAGTCATCCATCAATCTATCCAGACGAAACTGAACATAGTCGTTGGTTGCATGGTTCTCTAAATCGTTCGCTAATGATCGTAATTCATTCGCAATCGCTCGTACAAAAAATGCCATTACTAAACCAGAGCTACATAAATAACAAATGTCAACAACTGCAGCTAACGGTTAGCTGAGCGGGCGGGCTAGTAGCCAGCAACATTCCTGTACAGGAATCAGCTCCGCTAGTAAGGCAGAAGTAGTAGGCCCGAATCGAGCAAGCTCCTGTAACCAATCATGCTGTTGAATGAGGTTAGGACCTCCTACTTCATTAACATATGGACACAGAAATACAGAAATAAATAAATGTAGGCGAACAGAAATGTAGAAATAAATATAAAGCATTTATTTATTTATTTATTTATTTATTCTGTTATTCATTCTTTTATTTATTTATTTATGCATTTATTTATTTTTGTATTCATTTCAGCATTTATTTATTTATTCCTGTATTTATTTATACATTTATTTATGCATTTCAGCATTTATTTATTTATTCCTGTATTTATTTATACATTTATTTATGCATTTCAGCATTTATTTATTTATTCCTGTATTTATTTATACATTTATTTATTTATTTGTTTATACTTAAGTCATGTTTAGTCTTCCATAAATTCTTGCACGGCTATGTTCTGAATTTCCTTGACTACCTTGAACATTTTCAGAATTTTCTGCAGTGGAGCCAATGGTCCTGTGCTGCTTCTGCTTCATGGAGGAGGACACTCTGCACTCTCCTGGGCGGTGTTCACTGTGAGCATAATACCTCATAACGAATTAGAAACTCAGTGCATGTTCATAATAGAATATTTATGGAGCTGTTCTTTAATTTCAGCGTCTTTGCTATACGCTATTTGATTGATTAAATGGTTTCCATATGTGTCTTTGCAGGCAGTCATATGCAGCAGGATCATGGTAAATAAAGGTTCTAGTGACCTCATATTACACCACCGCGCGGTGGCCGAGTGGTTAGAGCAGGTGCTTAAAGAATAAGTGCGCAATGCCCATGCGCAGGAGACTCTGGCCCGGTCTTCACCGGTTCGAATCCAGCTCGGATACAGCACAATGACGTAGCAATGCAGATTTCGTCATTGTAAGATGGATCTTTTTCCAGACGAGTGTCCCCGATGCAGCCTTTCTCGTCTTGGCTGCTCGCTTTAGTCCACTAAGTCATTTTGCTTCGTATTAGTGGCATTTTGGAGTGGGGATGAAACCCTCCAACGTGTGAGGGGCTCAGCAGCCTCTCAGGAAGGAAATTAAACAAAAGAGAGCATTAGTAGGTGAGTAGTGCTTTACCAGAGGTAGGCCTATGTGCTACAGGCAAACAATCTTCTTGGCCCTCAAAGTTAGCTTCCAAATTATTATTAACAAGCTATTACTTTTGGAGAGTACAAATGAACGCAGGCAAGTTACAAGCTTTTAAGTTTCAAGCGCAAACTCACATAAAAACATCACCATTCCACATTTCAAAGTAATTCACAGTCACCTCCTATGAAGAACCAAATTGAAGGAGTTCTAACAATGAGCACAATCTTCAGTGGGCAAATCATTTACATTAAGAGCATTTTCAAATCATAAGAGATGTAGTAAACACTGGTGTGTTGTAGTTGATTTCATATCCAGTAGATGGCAGTGAAGCAGGATGATTTAGCGTGCTGTCTAACGTTACTTTTTATAGCTTCCACCATCCCACCGATGCTCTCTGCGTCTCCGCAGTTTGTTCAAAGGCCTGCTGAAGCCAACGCGTTAGCTAGCGGGAGTTAAGCTAGCTGTTGCTGCCATGGATGCCAGAGTTTTAGCACGTAGCTTTGGAATGCAACCTAAGCATTATAACAATAATTATGTATTTTAGGTTAAACTATTTGATCCGTTATGTTAACCGACATGAGCTTAGATATGTCAGGAGCATTCATTACACGAAAAGCAGTGTCTGGAGATATTAATGTACATTTAAGGGTGAGTGGTCTCCAAAGAGACAGGTCTAATGTTTGCGTCCTGTTTGGTGATGGTCAGGGTTCACCCTGGACTCGCCAGTCTATCACAGGGCTGACATGTAGAGACAGACAGGTAACCAGTCTATCACAGGGCCGACATGTAGAGACAGACAGGTAACCAGTCTATCACAGGGCTGACATGTATAGACAGACAGGTAACCAGTCTATCAAAGGGCTGACATGTAGCGACAGACAGGTAACCAGTCTATCACAGGGCTGACATGTATAGACAGACAGGTAACCAGTCTATCAAAGGGCTGACATGTAGCGACAGACAGGTAACCAGTCTATCAAAGGGCTGACATGTAGAGACAGACAGGTAACCAGTCTATCAAAGGGCTGACATGTAGAGACAGACAGGTAACCAGTCTATCACAGGGCTGACATGTAGAGACAGACAGGTAACCAGTCTATCACAGGGCTGACATGTGGAGACAGACAGGTAACCAGTCTATAATAATATATATATAATAATAATATATTACTGAATTTCACAATTTATTGTTTGCATTACTTGTGTCCCATCATCAATCTTTAATCTGTATCTTCTTTAATCTATTTGGGACTCGATGTAGTAGCATTTGACCGTTTTAATTATCCTGTTGCAATATGAGATTGGTTTACACTTTTGCTCTTTTTTTCTATACAGACCTGGACGGAAGAGAGATTTCTCACCCCTGCCCTGGAGTCACTACTTTGAAACCATGGAAGATGTTGAGGTGGAAAATGAAAATGGCAAAGATATATCCTTCTTGTGTTTGTCAGAAAATATTTATATCATATTTGACACTTTTGGTGTGGAAATCACCCAGAGCATTCAAAGCCAACTAGGTCATTTCAGATTTAGCCTTTTCTTGAGACCAGTGTGCTGTCTAACTTCAGCTTAGTATAGAAAATTAGCACTTTATGCAATTCATGTGTATTGTATTTTGAGCAGCTAATTCTTGCACGGCTATGTTCTGAATTTCCTTGACTACCTTGAACATTTTCAGAATTTTCTGCAGTGGAGCCAATGGTCCTGTGCTGCTTCTGCTTCATGGAGGAGGACACTCTGCACTCTCCTGGGCGGTTTTCACTGTGAGCATAATACCTCATAACGAATTAGAAACTCAGTGCATGTTCATAATAGAATATTTATGGAGCTGTTCTTTAATTTCAGCGTCTTTGCTATACGCTATTTGATTGATTAAATGGTTTCCGTATGTGTCTTTGCAGGCAGTCATATGCAGCAGGATCAACTGCAGGGTGGTGGCTATGGACCTTCGAGCTCATGGTAAATAAAGGTTGTCACGGGAGACAACATGTAACTAGACATATTTTATTTATAGTTTAGGAAATTGAGATTGTGATGGAGATGTATTAGTTTGCTTAGTTATAATGGGAAATAGTCTACTTAATGAATTAAAAAAATAAAATGTTGATCACTGCATCCTCACGATTTTAGCTCACCATTTGCATTCTGTAATAACGTAATATGGCCTTAACATTGATCTATTTCTAGAACATATTGTAGTTTTGTGTTTATTTCACAGACACTGTTCTGTGCACAATCTCAGAACTGATTGGCTAGCTAGCTAGATTAACCTGCAGATATCCAGAGTCAAGACTTCCCTTTCTGTGTGTTGCTCATTGTTTACAGTCCGATTAGCAACTTGAGATGCGAGACTGGAGTTGGAGTTGAGAGATGACGTTTTCAACTGGGTTGTTTCACAAGTAGCAAGTTAACAAGCTAATTTTAAACCAATAAAAAGTTAAAGCCTTGATTGCACTTCGGCCAGTGTGTTCCCCTTTTTGCTCTTCCCATGGATTGTTTACCTGCAATCATCCAAAGCCTGCCAATGTGATTAGTCACTGACTACAAACGGGAACCAGAACATTTCCTGTACCAAAAGGTTCTGCATATGAATGCAGGCACTTTTTTTTTTATAGAGATTATACATTGCATCTTCATTTCTTTGGTGGAACAAGTTGTAAAATGTGCTTCTCTCATTACCTATAGGTGACACAAAAGTGAAAAATCCTGATGATCTCTCTGCGGACACGATGGCCAAGTAAGTTGCTTTGTGTGCAGTTGATATAACATACGCACTCACTCTCCACAGCTTGGCCTTGAATCACAGAAAAATATGGGAAGCCTGAGGGGACAGTAATGATCCTGCAGGACAGCCGACAGAATCGAGTCACACACACAGTCAGCTTACGTCCGTGCAGCTTCCCACCTAAAGGCAGGGTATGTTTGGTGCATCCTTGTATGGTCTTGCTTTCACGGCTCAGTCCAGAAGGAAGAAAGTCATTTGAGAGTTGTATGGATTCTTGTGATGGTGTGCATTTAGATGAATGATTGACCCTTGAGGGACCCCTTTGTTCAGAGTGACGGGGTCGGATATAACTGTACCGAACTGGACTGACTGAACACGGTCTGTTAGATAGCTTTTAATCCACTTACCCACGTTTTCACTAAAGCCAATTTTCTGAGTGATTTTAAGGAGATGACAGTGATCAACAGTATCAAAAGCCTTTGTAAGGTCAATAAACATGCATACATGCTGTCCCTTCCAGCCCAGTAAATAAGTTATCACATGATGTACAACAGTATTCATCCTTGGAACATTCCTGCCATCTTTTTCTCAGTTTAATTCAATTTTCAATTCAATTTTATATTTATAGTGTCAAATCACAACAGAAGTCATCTCAGGACACTTAACACATTGAGCAGGACTAGAATACGCTCAAAATGTCAAGTGTCAACACAATTTCAAAGTCCCAACATCACCCAGGGGCAAGCGTTACAGCGACAGTGGCGAGAAAAAACTGCCTTAATAGGCTTTTAGGCAGAAATCTCGTGCAGCCCAGGCCCTTGGGTTCCAACTGCATTTGGTGTTGGTAGTATGGAGATAGTAGCATTGACAGTAGTGGTGGTATTAACAGTAACAATAGTATCAACAGTGGTAGTCCATGGCAGCAGGCACAGCCACGCCGAGATGGATCCATCCAACAATGTCGCCTGTAGACCAAAAAGCAGGAGTAGTTGAGCAGTCACACAGCGGGCAGGTGGAGCTACAATGTGGTGTTTCCAGCATCAGGCCAGTTAGCAGTCTGCATCGGTCAGGACCTCAGTGGACTCTGCTGGACCAGAAAGCATAGCCAGACTCCCGGGAGTAGTCAAGTTAGTGACAGTAGAGATGCCGATTTTAGTCAATTACTTTAATTAAAAATACTGGCGGGATAGAAGCTGTCGGCCACAAAGCCTTTAGCAGCAGGAAGTTTTGAGTGCTTGTCAAAGTGAGGCAGGGATCGAGGCAAACAAGACCACAACATCGGTGCAGTCCGGATCAGGTTCCACCACGGTCCAGGGAGACCTGCTAGGCAAGAGAGCACAGGGACTCCGTGGAACATACACAGAGAGAGAGAGAGAGAGAGAGAGAGAGAGAGAGAGAGAGAGAGAGAGAGAGAGAGAGGCTCAGTGTGTCACTATAATCCCCCAGCAGTCTAGGCCTATAGCAGCTTAACCAAGAGCTGGCTCAGGGCAAACCTGAGCCAGCCCTAGCTATAAGCGGTGTCAAAGAGAAAGGTTTTAAGCCTACTCTTAAATGTGGGAACAGCGTCTGCCTCACAAACCAGAACCGGAAGACGGTTCCACAGAAGAGGAGCTTGATGGCTGAAAGCTCTGGCCCCTGTTCTAATTTTGGAGACTTTAGGAACTACAAGTAACCCTTTATTCTGAGAGCGTAGTGCTCTAGGAGGACAGTAGGGTTTAATGAGCTCTGTAAGATATGATGGTGCCTGTCCATTAAGAGCCTTGTAAGTGAGGAGAAGGATTTTAAATTCTATTCTGGATTGTACTGGGAGCCAGTGCAGAGAAGCTAATACAGGAGAAATGTGATCCCTTCTTCTGGTTTTAGTCAGAACACGAGCTGCAGCATTCTGGACCAGCTGGAGAGATTTAAGAGATTTATTAGAGCAGCCTGATAATAAAGAATTACAATAGTCCACCCTTGAGGTAACAAATGCATGGACGAGTTTTTCTGCATCTTTTTGAGACAGCATTGGCCTAATTTAGTCACTCTCATCCACGTACTGATTTAATTTGCCCAAAAGAGGTCGCTGTTCTCCCTTTGAATATCTCGTCATGGTTTTGAGGAGAGTTGTTGTTGAGTTTCAATGTTTTCCTGCCAATTTAAATAGCTCTTCGTACATACTGTAATATTAAAATAATGTAAAATGCTGGAAAACAAGTCCTTGGGTCCTTTCATGCCATATCCACATCTGTTACAAAGGCTAACAACATTTTTGGAAATATCTACAAATGAGAAACTGTCTTAAAATTTAAAGTAATCATAGATAATCCAACTCTGGGGGGAAAAATGTTTCTCTTTGATTTTAGCGGAGTCACTGGATGAAATCCTGCAACTTTCTGTGGCAAAAAGAATTCACTCAGAACCCCACATGTATATGTATCACATGAGGGTGCATGCTGGAGAGAAACCACATGTTTGTAAGAATTGTGGCCAGGGGTGTACCAGTGGAGGGATGTGCTACAGGCATGCAAAATACTGTGAGGAATTGCCATTTTTCCTTTTCGAAATGATTTGAATTGATCGTTCATCATGTTGAGGTTTAACTTTGTTGCAGCTAAACGGCTGCATATTTCTCATATATTGACTGTAAATCTAGAGTAACAGGAATGCATTTTGATTTTTAACAAAAATACCTACATTTAGCTTCTATGAATTGTTTTCCAAATGGTTGAAATATGATCTTATTCAGCACTGTGCAGCACGCCTGCACTGACGGATCTTACTGGATGTGTTTATGGAGCATTGTAAGATGATGCTCCTGTAATACAGCAACATTGGTTCAGGAGTGGTTCAGGAAACATTCTTGAAAGTAGTTGATGACTATCACTATTCATTTCCCGCTGAAGTGGACGCACTCATACATAAACACCTCTTTGACCGTCTCCCTCGCCAGTGTAACAATAGGACTGTTTATTTAAGTACTGTTGTATGGGGGACTGATCTAGAGGTTACACCGCGCTCGCGAACCAGTTGAGATAACGTTACAGTTGTGAGATGATGACTGCACTCATGCAATAAAGTTCAAGTAAGCAAGACTGCTTTAATCGTCCATTGTGTATAGTCCAGATAGAGACGGAGCACAATGAAACAGCCAGCAGCCTATTGAAACAGCACCACCAGCCCTTTGACTCTCTGCTGTGGCTGATGTTGCACACTTCAATAAAGACGCCGTGTGGCTTCATTCAATTGCTTTACTGGACAGTCTGAGAAAACACAGTGCAATACAGTTCTGCTTCTGTCCAGCCGGATGCAGAATACATACTGTGTGTATGGGCTGTGTGTCCTCGACAGGGTTGCTCATTTGTGGGGATACTCCCTCTTGTGGCGTAACGACGCCACTACACCCCTGTATTGCCTGATGGAAGAACAAGAGCACAGTGATTATTTTAGATAAAATAACAGAAAATATAAATATGAAATAAATAAAAAATATGAGTGTCCCTTTTATAAACATCTGAACTTATTGACCTCACAGTATGATGATGTAGTTAAACATGAAAATATCCATTATTACAAATAATGACTGTGCTTTTAACACGTTTTAGAAGTGTTCCACAGCATGGAGCACAGTAGCAAAGCTGACATTGTAAAGCTGAAATGTGACTTTCACTTCTCAGACGCATTTTTCCATTCATAACTTGTCACCAAGAAATTAGGTATTTCTACTTTTTCAGGGCAAGTTTACGTTATTTTTTCTAAAAGCATCCCAATTTCCTAAGATGCATACATGTTGGAAAAGTGTATAAATAGCATGTTTACGTATCAAACCTTTAAAAGATTAATTGAGCGTCATAGTTTACATTACATGCCAATCTGTTATTACATGATGCACTCATGGTTTTCTTACATTTGCTGATTTAAATGTTATGTGTGTTATGAGTTGTCCACGTCCCGTATGCCAAAAAGGAGAACAATTTATGGCCGTTCTAAACTTGTCGTTTTTTCTTCTTTTCTTTTTTACAGAAGGACAACACGGTGGCTGGATAATACCACAGTGACGGACCCTCAAAGAATTGTAGCCCCTCGTCACAAAATGATTCCTGTTGAAGATATTCTTTGTTGTCAACATTCGACGGAACGAATGAAGACGTCCTCTCAGTCACCAGCAAGAGTCGACTGCTGGAGATCAGGGGGTGAGAGTGCAGCTCCCTTTTCTCCACTTCGAGAGTTAGACTGTTTGTGTTTTTGGCCCACTCATTGAGTTTGATAAACAGCCACGAGATGGACGAGAACATGTGTAAATACCTTGCATTGGAGTAAGTCTGTATTTTTGCATCAGTCAAGTTCATTTCTGACTGAAGTCGTTTGATATTCAAAGCTGTATGCAGAAAAGCCCACGGATACTGTGAGTGGATCACAGTTCATGTGATCAATAGCTTTATTTTCTATTTTCCTTGTTTTGATGATTTATGTCAAACTGCCTGTTGCACCATAATTTTCTCTGCTCAGATTTCTTAGTTTCTTTCTGCCATGTGTTCAGTATTGTGTGTTTTTTCTGGACATTTATTCATTTTCAATGAAGTAGTGAGATCAAAGCCAGCTGAAAGAAACAGAATCTCAACTGCATATTATAATGAATGTATCATCTGAGCTTACCTTCTACTTAGTGTCCCCCAGCAAAGTGTGGCTCACCAAACAGACTCCCTTGTAGTTAATTCAGTATTTAGAATCATGTAGATCATACTCACATCTGATAAATTATGTTTCTGCGTTATGTTTGTGGCTGGAACCATATGCTTGTTAATGGTGGCAATCAATAGAGAGCAGCCATTTGGTCCATGTATGAGGTTTACAGCATTAGGGTTAGAAGGACCTTTTTGTTGACTTTAGTTTTCCTTTCCCAGTCTGTTTTTTTATATAGTTGACTAAACAAAGAGCATTCCCATGATTTGTGTCTGAGGAGCATCTACTACTATTAATGCCTTCAAAAAACCTTTAGGAAAGAAAAGCCTCGTGTGTATTCAGTTAAAACCTGCAGCCCGAATGACCTTGAACAAGTAAGATTTAGATAATAAGAACAAAATGCTCTGCTATTTAGCCAAAAATAATATGTAAGCATCTGGTTGAGGTAAAATAGTTGGCCTATAAGTGCATGTTTTCTCATTGGAGTCTGAGCCACCTGTTAAAGCATGCTCTCTTTTGTTATCAGTGTTAGCGTTGGGAGATTGGAAGAAGAACTGAAGTCCCGACTATTCTTTGGTGCAGAATACATGTCTTTGCACAAAGTAATCACTAGTGATGATTGCAATCATATTTATAGTATTATTGAGGTTATTTACATCGCTATATAACAACAACATGAATATTTACACCATTTTATGATTATTATGATTAATAATAATCATAATAATAACATATCATTACAGTCATGTTTTTGTATTATATTTAATATAGTTATTAATATTGGTATATTTTGTATTGGGTATTATAATAATGTATACATAATATGTTAATATTAACAGCTAAAATAATAGTAATTGTTATTATTGTTATTATTATTATTGGTTTAATTCATCTTAATGCTGTTTTCATCTCTGTTCAGTAACTGAAGAATAAACAGCCTCATATTTTCAATCATTTAGTTTCCGATCACAAAAATGTATTGATTTTTAAACTCTTTTTCAGCCACATATTGAATATACTTATACTATATATGTGTGAAGTCAAAACATTTTTTTTTTTTTTTAGAATTTTAACATTGGCTAATTTAAACAGGATTATTGCTTGGTTTAAATCAATGATAAATCCTTATACTTTGAATTTTCTTCCCCCTCAGTTGGTGCCAACGACGTCATCGGCCGTCCTGCACGAGGTGGACGTGAGTATGGACTCGTGGATGAGGTAGGTCAGGTTGGGTTTTTTTGGAGACTTCTCCGAAGATGAGGACAGCGAGCAGGAGGACGTTCAGGACGATGGATGGACGAGCGATGATTCTGGCTACAGCTTCATGTTTGAGGCTTCTGATGACGAGGATGAAGAGGAGGAAGTGGATGAAGACGAAGATGATGACTTCAGACTTCAGCAGTTAACTCTTCTCAGCGTCTGGCAGGGATTTCGTAAAGAGATGTTTCCCGGTCGCCTTCCCTTTTGTCCTTCCGTCTCCGTCCCTTCTGGTGTGAGCCGTCCTGAAGAAGATCCATCCTTGGTTCCTCAGGGGCCAGAAGATTCCACTCCCTCAACCTCAGGCTGCAGCTCGTCCACAAAGAGAAGCAGAGAAGAGGACGCACAGGTAAGTGTGAAGAGGCAGAGGATCTCCGAGGACAGCAATGAAGAGGATGATGATGATCACTTCAGCTGATCGCCATGGAAACCCATACCATGAAGCTCTCTATGCACTGTTCTTGAGCTCATCTGAAGGCCACATGAAGTTTGGAGGTCTGTAGCGATTGACTCTGCAGAAAGTTGGTGACCTCTGTCTGCGCACTATACACCTCAGCATCGCTGACCCTGCTCCATCATTTTACGTGGCCTACCACTTGGCTGAGTTGCTGTTGTTCCCAATCGCTTCCACTTTGTTATTATCGCACTGACCGTTGACTGTGGAACATTTAGGAGCGAGGAAATTTCACGACTGGACTTGTTGCACAGGTGGCATCCTATCACAGGACCACGCTGGAATTCACTGAGCTCCTGAGAGGAAACAGAAACAGTCTGAATGCCGAGGTGCTTGCTTTTATACACCTGTGGCCATGGAAGTGATTGGAACACCGGATTTCATGGCAATATAGCGTGTCTCTTTTTAAAAGATTTACCTTCCGAGTCATAGTTGGTGATGAGAAGGATGGAGGACTACAGGACCAGATGAGAAGGATAGAGGACCACAGGACCAGATGAGAAGGATAGAGGACTACAGGACCAGATGAGAAGGATAGAGGACCACAGGACCAGATGAGAAGGATAGAGGACCACAGGACCAGATGAGAAGGATGGAGGACTACAGGACCAGATGAGAAGGATGGAGGACTACAGGACCAGATGAGAAGGATGGAGGACTACAGGACCAAATGAGAATGATGGAGGACTACAGGACCAGTGGACTGAGTGAGTAATCTCCTACAGAGACTAATCTCTGTAATCTCCTGAAACTACAGTACCAGTAATGACATAAAAGTTAACTTTACATCAGTGGGATGTATTTATTATAGGAGCTTTCTAGAATAGTATTCCATTGTTTATAATATAATTTCAGACCTTCAGGATTATACACACTGCACCAGACTTCCAACAAGAAGAGACCATGTGGAAGACCTAGACTCATCTTCCAGGGCCAGATGAGAAGGATGGAGGACTACAGGACCAGATGAGAAGGATGGAGGACTACAGGACCAGATGAGAAGGATGGAGGACTACAGGACCAGATGAGAAGGATGACACCACCCGCCTCACCCACCAGCCAAAGGGTGAGGCGGCTCCCGAGCAGCACAGAGGACATTTTTGTTGTTTTTGGGAAGCTCCTCTCACACACACACACACACACACACACACACACACACACACACACACACACACACACACAGGATTTATTTCGGATTATTTATAGTTTATAGAATTATTATTTATTTTCTAGTAGATATCTGTCTGTGTAAATCTGTATATATCATCTCAATCTGTACAGTATTGCTTGCTTTGTTTTGTGTCAACATATATTATTGTACAGCTACTCTGTGTGCCTGTTATTGCCCTCGGGGACAAATAAAGTTTTTGAATTTAATTGTACAACCTCTTTGCATCTGTGGTCAGAAATTAAGGAGACAGACCATTTGTATGCATTATTGAAAAATCTATAAAGAATGCATGCATATTCATATTCATAGTATGTCAAAACAAGTTGTAGTATGTCAAATATTCATGAAATAGACATTGTATAGTATGCGAGGAAAACAAATTAAAATAGTACATCTCAAAAAGTCATAGTGTAGCATATTGAATAAAAGTGGTCGTATAGTATGATGAAAGTAATACAAAAAATCATAGTATGTTTTGTCAAGAAATGTAAAAGTCATAGTATAATATGGCTTTAAAAATCAATGGTGTAAAATGTGAAAAAATAATTATATTGCAGGACAACAAAGTCGCGATATAGTATGTTATAACAAGTCTTATAAGAGTCATTACATAGTATTCCATTAAAAAGTGATATTAAAGTATGTCAAATAAATTCATAAAGTCATTGTATTGTGTCTAAAAAAGTTTAGTTATTAATTTAGTTTAAGTTTAGTTATTAAGTAATAGAATAGACATTTTTTTTTACTTTTTTAACTTGTTTTTAATATGAATAGTCGATGAAGTGACAAGTCGGGCTATCATTTGTCTGCAGCAAGACTCAAGAAAGGAGCAGCACATCAGCTTGGGAGATTCAGAACCAGAATCAGCTTTATTAGCCAAGTATGCACACATACAAGGAATTTGACTCCGGTAGGATGGACACTGTCTCAGACAGTAGACAGTAGAAATACATACAAATGTAAGGCAGTTGCCTATTTTGGCCAATAGATGGCCCTGTTGTATTATTTATGCCCTCAGGCGTTACGCGATTGTTGCTGATTGTCCTTTACCGGTCACGTGTTTTCACGTGTTGGTTCAGTGTTTGTTTATGGTTTGCAAGGTAGGCACTATAGATATCTCTCCACATCATAGTAAAATATCTTGACCATAAATCGTTAATACGCTGTTCTATTTAAATGATGTGTTTATTGAGATGTTTGTCTACCACCATGATGAAGTGTTAGGATTTATAACCTGGTTACTGTGTATTAACATTCAACCATCTTTACTCTAACATATACAGACAAATATCACTGGCTCTTTTACATTGACACCATATCTATGCTTTGGTGTAAACATATAAACACCTAACACACCGTAAGTTCTCTATATATCCCAGTAACTTGGCCTAGCTAATAACGTGGCTCATCACGTGCAGTTAGCTTAGCTTAGCTTTAGCTTCGGCTTCAGAGTGACGGGGATAACCGACAGAAAACATCATATAACAGTGCAGGAATATTCGGCCAACTACCTCGCCACCTCTATAACTCTGTGGTGTTACTCTTTTTATATGTCTCTTTTATCAGTTTTCTTACACCTGAGAAAACACAGCAATACAGTTATGCTTCTGTCCAGCCGGATGCAGAATACATACTGTTTACTCTTGACAGGGTTGCTCATTAGGGGGAATACTCCCTCTTGTGGCGTAAAGAGGCCACTACACCCCTGTATTG
Organism: Eutrigla gurnardus; assembly: GCF_963514095.1. Taxonomy (NCBI): domain Eukaryota; kingdom Metazoa; phylum Chordata; class Actinopteri; order Perciformes; family Triglidae; genus Eutrigla; species Eutrigla gurnardus. The sequence continues at coordinate 2,969,036 of NC_139938.1, read as the reverse complement.
CCTGATGGAAGAACTAGAGCACAGCAGTGATTCTTTTAGATAAAATAACAGAAAATATAAATATGAATTGACTAAAAACTATGTGAGTGTCCCTTTTATAACCATCTGAACCTATTGTCCTCACAGTATGATAATGTATTTAAACATTTACTAATGTTTGACTTTATCACCCTCCAACGTGTGAGGGGCTCAGCAGCCTCTCAGGAAGGAAATGAAACAAAATAGAGTATTAGTAGGTGAGTAGTGGTTTACCAGAGGTAGGCCTATGTGCTACAGGCCAACAATCTTGTTGGCTGTCGAAGTTAACTTCAAAATTATTATTATTTGTAGAGTACAAATGAACGCAGGCAAGTTCCAAGGTTTTAAGTTCTAAAATAAGCAATATGTGACATTTTTAGGAGGTATGATAATATAGTTAAACATTTTCTCTGGGAAGGGAAAAAAGCATGAATCAAATTGAGTAAATGATGTGCCCCTTAGGGAGAAAGGGGGAATAGGGTTACAGGTCCAAGATTGTACCTCTTAGCATTCCAAATGTCAAAATTAGCCAAACACTGGAAAAGAGAGACACAGTCGACTGGATGGACAATGAGAAAAATGTGTGTTCTCTCTTTAATCTGATTGAGAGACTGTCTCCATGGTCAACACAACAAATCCAATTCTTGTTCACTTCGGGGATGCATGGACCAAAATACATGCAGTGGTCTGCATGGTCAACTCAAGTCCATCTGCAGAGGAATCTGTAATAGTGGGTTCTAAAATCCTCCCTTCGTCAGTCCACTTGCTTTACAGTGTGAGAGGTTTCTGTGACATACATTAACCTACAATAAACAGTGTTACACTTGTACATTCACAACAGATGAAAAGATTCCTACACACAGACCGTTGCATATCCTGTAAGTTGTTTTATGAACCCACAGCCTGATGTTATGGAATCAAAATAAACAGCCATTTCTCAAATCAAGCCAAATATACAGCACAGACCTCTTTTGCCAGATAGTCTGATTTCCCTAATGAGTACTATGTCATTGTGACATCCCAGGAATTGGTTGAGACGGGTAGAAAATTAGTCCCCTATAAATTCACAAAGAATGAAATGCGCCGAATTATGTGTTGACATTTAATAAATTGCAAAACGTAGGTGATAGTAGCTTCTAATAACAGACGATGCAATAACATTATTATTTCTTTTGTCATTTGCTTATCGCAGGATATCCTTGAATGGCAAACATCCCGTCAGTTCTTTTATTGGCGCCTGCGGCGCCTGCTGCTGGAGGACACGGTGAAGAGCAAGATCCAAGCAGCCAACAGCGAGCTGACAGACGGCCAGATCCAGGCGATGCTGCTCCGCTGGTTTGTGGAGGCCGTTAAGGTAAAACCCACCGCTTACTTATCGGCTTCGTTTTACAGTCGCTCAATATTCACTGACTTGTGAATATGTGAACTGGACTTTGTATTGAACTCAACATGAATTATTTAAAGCAGCATACCTACATGATGAGTGTATTGATGATGATACTATTTATTCAGCTTGCACCGATTCTTTATATCTACTTAATTTGAGTGATCAGTTTGTGGTTCTGTAGAGTTTTAAAAGGGTAAATAATTACCATATAATTACTCCAAACATCTTCTACAATAAAATCCAAATCGAAGTAAAGCTAAGAGATTGAATATGCCCCCCCCCCCCCACTCACTTTCACACCAAAACAAAAGACTGTGATAAAGCATGAGCAGCAGGACTTGTCATTTTTAAAAATGTATTTTTAGATCCACACAGTTGAAGTATCTCCTCATATCCAAAGACATCATGTCCAGCCTTCTGTGAGAGACTTTGATTATAGTTCAGAATTAGCCATTTAATGCTGGCAGCAATCCGTCATTTCAGGGGAGTGTGTCGATGCTCAAGTAAACACCCTCTTAGCCCCTGGGAATGATTACAGACGCCTTTTCTTTTTATCCTGAAACCCCTATCCCGTCCCCTCAAGGTGCACCAGATAAAGAAATAGTAAGCAGTCCTATTAAATCATGGTGATGGAATAAAGATGGTCTGATAGCTGGTAGTTAATGAAAATAAACATCCCTCAGGGATACATACATGCTGTACCTTCCAGCCCAGTAAATAAGTTATCACATGATGTACAACAGTATTCATCCTTGGAACATTCCTGACATCTTTTTCTCGGTTTAGTCACTCTCATGCACGTACTGATTTAATTTGCCCAAAAAGAGGTCGCTGTTCTCCCTTTGAATATCTCGTCATGGTTTTGAGGAGACTTCTTGTTGAGTTTCAATCAAAATGCGATGCATCAGAAGGAGGAGTGGCATTCACATTTCACTGAACGTCGTCGTCGTAGCATTGGTAAGTCCGTCATATTTGTGTACTCAGTTTATGTGATTATGTTGTGTTTTGTGCTTGAATTATTACGGTGATTGTCTGCAAATCATGTTTAACTAAGTTAGTTAATTTTGACGTTTAAGTTACAAATGAGTTGCGAATGCCACTGAGGTCGTATGATGTTAACTATCAAGCTAAGGTTAGCGCAAATGCCAACACATTTTTATTTATGCTACTGTGGAAGAAAAACTCTTCAGGTCCAATTCTGTGTCTGGTTCAAATGAGGTTTAATCACTGACAGTGGAGAAAAGAAATTCACAGTGTATCCATGAAGATCCAGTCTCCCGAATGGCCTGGCCGAGGTGGATTTATACAGAACATTCTGGACCACAAAAGGGAAGGCGTCATGATTTGCATTGAATCAACACATGTCTCTCTGCAGAGGAAGAGACATCTGTGGATGTCTACAAGGTGTGACTGTTCTCGGGACAGCTAGACGATGTCACTACAGGGGTCATCCATCGGGCCCTGATCAATGTATGTGAGACAAATGTTACGGAGACAGTTCAGGAAGAGGGAAAGATCAAAAAGTCTTTTCATCAAGACAGCAAGGGTTAAACACAATAAAAAAAACAGCTCAGCAGGACATTTGATGTTCCGAGAGAAAGGAACATTATATGAGATACAAATAAGAATTGTAAGGTACATTTTCTCCTACAATTCCCCATTTTGTCCTATAGGACAACACTAAATACACAAGAAAATGTAATCAAGTGAAGTAAGAAAATTACAATACATCAATTCTACACAATTCGTCGAAAAAAAAATTAATTCTTTAGGTATGTCGTGAGTAGTTCGTTGAATCAACATTTTAGTAGTCACCTTAGCTGTAATCATTTTGCACATTGCTCTGATACAAGAAAAAATAACAACAAAAATATAAAACAGATTATACCAACAAAAACATATTGAACTATATATGTACCCCAACGACAAATTAGTGTTTCCAACCATTCAAAAGGGCTACTAATATCGCTGGTGTGCACTTCATCAGCAATGTGTTTAACGTGTGTAATGACATTAGAAAGGCTAGCATTATAATCTGGCACATAAGTACAACATTCAACACCAATCACTGCACAAGTACCACCCTGGGATGCTAAAAGATAGTCTAAAGCTGCTCTATTCTGTAAGGCAACTAGACGGGTTGCAGCCAGCTGTTTTGATACGAGAGACAAACCTAGGGAAGTGGTATTAGCTAAATCCTCTATACGTTTGGAAAGATCTCTTATCTGATTCAGGGAAGACAATACACCATAACTGGGAATAAGCATGCCGAATAGAAGGCTCCAATATGTGTGTGAGTGGGTGATTAACACATCTCGTTTAGATCTTGTTGACCTTAATCCTGAGGGAATTGTAGGCAATTTATCTACAACTCGCATTGCTGGGACTACGTAGCCCAGGCCACACACTCCGCTCCAACCCTTAGGAAGATATTCATATGCTTTTTGTCCACATATCCAGTACATCCCTTTTCCAGCTAGGACGCAGCAAAAAGAATCCTCTGTGTCTAACCTAGAAAAGTTAATGTCAAGTGTAGAACAAGCTGTAGGTGGAGGGCTGTAGTCCGAAGTCCATATTCTGGGAGAACTTCTTGGTATTGGATAAAACAGCGAGTCACAGTTCGAATGTCCCATGTCATGACCAACTCCGTTACCTTTAATGCACCACTTTAATGGTCGTGGGACTACTCTAAGAGGGATGGCAGCAGGGACATCAGTGCATGCCTGACACTTGCTTGTGGATGTTTTGCAAGGTAAAGGTCTCAGTTCAGGTGTAACTGGGCACAGTTCATGGGTGTAAGATGTGTGTGTATTTAGGTGAAGTAAATGGCACGTGTCGCAGTCAGAAATGAGCAGAGCCATCAGGGGGAAGCCTTCATTTGTGCTATGTGGGATGAATCCACGTACATAACAATTGGTAGAATTTGAGCTGTGATAAGCTACCATTCTAGTCAGGTTGATAAAAGTGTTTGTAGAAATAATTTGGTCATGTGTGAGAAAGAGTTTCTCGTCTCTGTTGAAGGATGGAGCATTTAAGGAGGGATGAGATATTGCTAATATGCTTTTTTTTTGGTAGCTCCGTGGTTTCAGTATTAAGAGGGGGATCTTCCAAAGCAACTTTCTGTCCCCATTGCTTAATACTGGTACTGCAAAGGAGCCACAGAAGTGATAATCCGGTCACAAGCAGCAGCCATGTTGGTGTCGTCCATCAGCATCTGGTCAGAACAGCACCGTTCCGGGTTGTCTTCCTGCTGGGCTGTTGATCTTCACTGGTCCATGTTGGCATCCTGCTGGGCTGTTGATCTTCACTGGTGTGAAGAGTGGATCCATGTGGGGTGTCACACACTTCATGACAGTGTTGTTGGTCAGCAGTATTTGAGATGGACCGGTCCACCTGGGCTGGAGAGCGTTCCTTCCCTTGAACTGCTTCAGGGTTGAAATCCCCAGGCTGAAGGTTGTGACAGCCCCCGTCAGTGGGAGGCGTGTGGGCTGCAATCACCTGTTAGTGCAGAGCTTAGACAGAAGTCCTTGCAGAGTTCTCGTGTGATAGAGGAGTTGAAATGGGTGCCTTTTGTCGCTGTTAATGCAGCGCAGGATCCCAAACAGGCAGACAATGTCTCTGAGGAGCAGGGTAGTCACTGTTGTGGTGTCTTCAGTCTATGTTGAAAACATGTGATTAAAAAAAAACAATAACAATAACATGTGAACATATGACTTTGTACAAAGTCAATCTGCATATTTACAAAAGAGTCCTCACGGGGGGAATGCGCTTCTTGGTTTGTGTCGACGAAATTGTTTGAATTTAGGGACGTAACAGGAGCAACGTAAATCTGCTTATTGCAGCAACCATTCCCCATTTGCTCCTGTGAGTCACACCATGTGTCACACAAACAAGTTGAGGAAGCAGGAAATGTGTGGCTAATGCGCGGCCGTCGCAGGAGCTCCACAATTCATAAAACAACACAACCAGGCAGAGCGCTCAAAGGTGTCGGGGGCAGCTTGTAACGTAAATTCTGGGGTCTCAAAAAGGGGACCAATTGCATAACCTGAGTCAAATGTAGGGCTTTCTGTTTCCCACTATGTGCATTGACTGAATCGCAAAATCTGACAAGTATACCTGTAAAACGTGGAATTTGTCAAAAGCTGAAAATCAATGTTTTCTCGAACATTATAAGAGTTTGTTACCATACCTAAGCAAAAAGTTGCGGAGAGTCTCTATTGTGTTTTAGTGTAATCAACGGGAACACCGCCTCATCCAGCATGTCTGAAAAGTTAAACATAAATAGTGGTGAGTGGATCGACAGATACGCTGATTTTAGACACGGCGAAAGTCGGGGGCAGGGGGCTGCTAGAAATGTCTTTATTTTGATTCATCACCTACACGATTAGACACTATTTGATGAAAAAAAAATGCTATAAAATTGTAAAATACAGAATTTCTATAAATGAAAACGGAAAACAGAATTTCAAAAATAAAAACGGAAAACAGAATTTCGAAAAATGAGAACGGAAAACAAAATTTAGAAACATTTAAACGGAAAACACAGAAGTCCGAAAAATGGAAAACAGAAAACACCGAATTTAGAAAAATTAAACAGAAACCGGGATTTAGAAAAATTAAAACGGAAAGTACGAAATTCTGGAAAAATAAGTGGAATCTTGAAAAATTAAAACGGATTTCATAGGGTTCTAGTCTACAAACAAAATTAACTCAGGTTTTGCAAGTGGTTTGTCTAGTGGATCGGGACGGGGTGAGCATAATGGTCAACTAAGATCAACTTTCACAACTATATGGCTTGCCATCAATTAGGGAAAGGAAGGAGGGAAACAGAGTTAAGAGGTGATCAGCACTCAATAGTAAGGTTAGGTTTGGAAAGAAGGGTGAACTCATAACAAGTCTGTCTAGAGGAGGAAAAATGTTGCAGAGCGGAAGACAACATGGGAGACAGAGTGGGGGGCAAATAGTGTTTAGTGGAGATCTCAGTACCATGGAGGAGGTAGTTTCTACAGCGTGACTGAAATAAAAAAAATACTGGGATCTGGGATGAACAGAACAGGAGGAGAGGATAGTGGTTGGATCTGGAACTACAGGGAAAATAGGGTTAACACAGTCATTAACTGCACTGAGGTCTTATAACTTGTCTTATTTGTTTTTTTGGTATGGGCAAAATGGGAGTGTTACAGAGGCTGGAGGTAGCTATTATTATGCCTTGTTCTAACAGGGACTCTATCACAGGTGCAATTCCAAGTTCTGCGTCAAGTTTAAGGGGATACTGGCGTTTCTTTGGGAGTGGTTTATCTGGGTTGACATTCATTTTTACACTAGAAGCAGAAAGAATCAGTCCCACATCATTAGGGTGGGAGGAACACAAAGCAGGAGGGATCTGGGAGAGAAGATGGAAGGAGGTTGTAGATGGAGAAATAGGCTGGGGGGGCTAGGTGTGATTCTGTCTGTGACAGAGTTCAAAAGATAACAGGTTGTGGGTCAAAAGAGACACACAGGATGTACCCCAAAGAGCCAACCTTGTACAGTGGGTAACTGGCTACAGTATCACAAAATGTTTTGTCATTACAACATTGGAATAACTTTACCATCTTGCCCAGCTCCAAGGTGTCGCATTTGTTAGCAGTAGCTACTGCGATATGGGGAACACCGTCATCCTTCTGAAACATAGGTTGTTGAGTGAGAGATAGTTTTACATTGAGTGCAATCCCTCCATGACCAAAATATATATCATTAACATGCAAGAGGGAGGTTGCTCTTTCATCTTGCTCAGCTTTTTGAGTATACTCAGAATTTGGAACTGCATCGTGATGAGCTAGACAATGGAGTGAGGGAAACCAGAGCAAAGAGTCAGATATTTCAGAAATCAGCCAAGAAAGGAAAGGAGAAGTGGGTTGTTGGGTTATATGGTCATAGATTGTTTGAAGTTTGAAAGAAAGTTGAGGAGAGGGCAACTGCCAAGCATAGGTCACTGATCGGGAAACCTGTTGTAGCATAGAAAACACAGTATTAACATTAGCATCAGGTACATCAAGATATACCCCATAAGGGGGGCATTAATGGTGCAGCCAAATTGACATAATAAATCACGACCCAGTAAGTTCAGAGGGGTATCAGTAGCCATTAGAAAGGCTTGTTCTCTAGATAGGGGGCCTAATTCCACTGTCATTGGAGTACTTACTGGGTTTTGTTTAGTGATGCCGGAGACGCCTACTGTGTTTACAACCTCAGAGGACAATTCAATGGAGGACAAGTCTTTAGGATTGATGGCAAGTCATATAATTCAGTTAATTTATCCCCCTTTTTTTTTTTTTTTTTTAGAAGAGAGAAAAAATAAAATAAAAATGTACATGTAAAAAAATATGAAATGAAATCAAAACCAACATAATTATTAACGAGAAATTTAAAATGAAAATAATACATTTAAAAAAAAAACTAATATTAACAAAAGGTAAAAATGAATTAATATAGACAAAAAACAAACTAGTTAAGATAAACAATAATACTTAAAGGACAAATTACTAATAGTATGTGAAACCTGAAGTAATAAAATAGAAAAATAATATATTTACAAAAAGACTAAAATAGCAACAGGTAGGTTGCAGAAAATGCATTAAAACAGACAGACAACCAACTAGTTAGAGAAGCGATACTAAACAGTGTTGTGCCTGAACCTGTTCATTGAACGATAGTTCTTGAACTCGTTCATATTTTGGGAAGAACGTGAACTGAACGTACTGTATTTCTGCCTGATGAACGCTACTGTGAATGCATTCATCCTGGTGTCTGTGAACGCTCTCTCAGTTTAACTCCGTTCAATAGGGTGCCAGATTTGTATAGAGCATTCCAGGCAAAAACCAGGCGAAAATAAAAAATAATAATAAAGATAAAAATGAAATACAATTGAAACAAAAAATATTATAAAATGATTAACGAGAAAATAATAACAGTACTAAAAATTGAGAACAATATTTTTACATAAAAAATAAAACGGGGCAAATTAATTGATACAGAAACAACCGGCTCAAAAGAAATGATAATACTAGAAGGAAAAGGTACGGTATTAGTTATGAGAAACAAGAAATCATAAAATCGAAAAATCAAAAAATACTAAAATAATAGAAAGTAGGTAGAGTGATTTAAAAAAATAAACAAACCAACAGGCTAAAGAGAAGCCAGAATACTAAAAGAACCAATTTAACTACAGTAAAGAGCAAAAGAGTAAATAACAAAAGGGCAGGTGGGGGAAACTTATTAAAACAGAGAGACAAACCAACTAGTTAGAGAAGGGATAAAGGGCAAGTTACTAACAGTCGTGAGTAACAAGAAATAAAAAAAAATAGAATATAACGTATTTAAAAAGAAAAATAAAGTAGGTTGGGGAAAATTAATTAAAACAGACAAACCACCCAACATTCAAAGAAGCGATACTACTAAATAACAAAGGAACAGTGAAGAAAAATGTGAATTTACATGAAAAGAAAGTGCTCTTAGCCACGTGGTAAACCAGCAGTCGTGAATCACGGTGAACAAAAGGTTATTAACTAACGGATAAGGAATTAGAGCTGGAATGTTGTGTTCAAATGTAACCTCCCGAACAACTACTCAATTTATTTCTCGCAGGAGAAGCAGGAGGAGCAGCAGGAGGAGGAGCAGGAGGAGGAGGAGGAAGAGGAGGAGCAGCAGGAGGAGGAGCAGCAGGAGCAGCAGCAGCCGCCCCCACAGTCCCCGCAGCCCCAGCAGTCCCTGCGGAAGAGAAAGGCGGGGGACAAAGACCCTCCTTCCTCCGCCCCTCAGGTGGGAAGATGATAGATGTTTAATTCAGTGTCATAATCATTTTGCCCAAAGTATGGAACCCAATTCAATTCAGTTCAATTCAATTCAGTTTTATTTTTAGTGCTGAATCATAACATACACTTTACATTTAGAGTTAATCGTGTCTTATTATTGATTTTCTCTCTACCGGCAGAAGAAAAAAGAGAAGACGCCACGGGCGTCTTCGGAGACGGAGGCGAGCGACGATGAGGTGAGTGAGATGGATTAGTTCATCGATCATTTTACAAATCTTTAACAAGCGTATAACCAATGAGCACATGTGATCATGTGGTAGAGGCGTTATTGATTGTTGTTTTGATTTCCCAGGACAACGAGCGGGCCGGATGGTCCGACAAACAAAAAAAACTTTTCAGGGCCATGTCCCCGTATTTCACGGGAAAGAGCAGGGGCTCCCTGACCCGGGGAATTACCTTTGGAACCTCCATGGGTAAGAATGAACACATTGTGTATTTGTGCAGGTGTGTGAAGTGTGTTCATGCAGCTTTCATCATCACGTGTTGCATCTTTACAGACGCATACATGGAGGAGTATTCCACATTTACATTCTGCCCTGAAGGAAGTTTAAAAATGCAGGAGAATGCGGTGTCCAAGGTCAGCAGGGCCAAGGTGTTTGTAAAATTCCTGGCCCTGGGCTGGTCCTCCCTGGCGGTCTGGGACTGGGCCTTTTTATACAACATCCCCCTGCTGAAGTTGTAAGTAGTGAATTTACAGATGTTAAGAACGTTCTTTCTCAGCAAGTCTTTTGCCTAGTTAAATAAAGGTTATATGATGATGAATGAATGAATGAATGAATTTTATTTTTCGAACATGTATAGAAAAAAAAAAGAAATGTATGTAACTCTTTGTACAAACAAAAAGAAAAAGAGAAATTAATAAAGTAAAAATAAAATAGAGAACTAAGACATAACAAAATACCGCACATTGTTCGAAAAAAGGAGTGGGAAGAAGTACAATACTTTTTTAATGTCCCACCCCTATTTAACTACTCTTCAGTTTGTGACTATACCGATATCCTAACTACCTAATACACCTAAATACCTACATACCATATATACATTTCATGAATATCTATATAAATATATATATATAAATCCACATGTATCTGCATACACATATATACATACATAAACACATATATATATACATATATATAATAAACACATACATATACACACACACATACATACATACATACATACACACATATAAATACACACACATACACACAGTACATACATATAAACTATCCCCATGACTCTCTACCCAGAATACCATATACTAAGTTAGTTACAATATAACAATCCACCCTACTCCATTTATAGCTTTATCCCTCATCACCCTCCATTAACATACTTCCTCTTCCATGTACTTGTTTAAAAATATTTTTTTGTACCTTTTTTTTAACAGATTTATATTTGGGCTTTGTTTTATTTCTGTCTCCAGACTGTTCCACAAAGTCACCCCACAACTCGATACGCACATACTTTTCATATTTGTTCGAACCTTTGGTTTTTTAATTTTTAGGTCTCCCCTTAGATAATATCCCCCCTCCCTTTCACTAAACATACCTTGTATATTTTTTGGCAATAGATTTTTTCTCGCTTTGTACATTATTTGTGCCGTTCTGAATTTGACCAGATCCATAAATTTCAACATGTGTGATTTTATGAATAGTGGGTTTGTGTGATCTCTGTATCCTGTTTTGTTTATTGTCCTTATTGCTCTTTTCTGTATTGTGCATATCGGCTGCAGAGTGGTTTTGTAGGTGTTTCCCCAGACTTCGACACAGTAAGTCAAATATGGCAAAAATAGTGAGTAGTATAGAGTGTGCAGCGATTTATGATCAAGGATATGATGATGGTGGTGATGGAAGTACTCAAAACATATAATTGAGACAAAGTCCAGACTGGTCTTTCCTCAGCTACCCTACCTTCCTGAGGAGCGTTGGCCTGGCCCCCACCACGGTGTCCCTCTATGTGGGCCAGGCCATCTCCTTCATGGAGTTTTTCTATGACACCCCCCCCAAACACTCAAGGCTGTCGCAGGGCCAGCTCAAGGTCCTTGCCAGGGAGCTCAGAAAATTATACAGAGACCTTTTAGGTCTTATTTGTTGTATATAATTGATTGTGTCGTTTTGTTTTTGAGCCACTGCTACCTGAGTGACGAAAAGGTGGTTGAAATATTGCAGCATTTAAAAGAGTAGGATGTCACTGACTAAACTATTTAACTTGTATTTTTATATTGAGAATTAATAAAATTAATTATTTTCATAACTCACGTCTTGTCTGGGTGCATTCGGACTTGTGTCCTTTATAACTAATTTCCTGGGGGCGAAATTCCCCCTGGGGGCGAAATTCCCCCAGGTGGCGTTGTCGAGCAGCACTTTATCTGCAATTTAAATTGTTAATTTTGCACATACCACCCTCATGCCACACTTGGCGTTGTCGGCAGGATTTGCACCCTTAGAGACAGACGTGATTTATTTTTAGTAAAATAATATTTTTAATTGAAGAAAAAAAAAAAAAAAAAAAATTATAATTACTCAGTATTGTGTCAGTGGGAGACGTACATTACTGAACCTTGTTTTTTTGTGTATTTAGAGACAAGACAGCAGTAGTTGTCCAGATATTTAACCTGCCTGTTATTTCAGGACTCCATTTGGTGTGAAGCTTTGGTGCGGCTTGCCCCCTACAGTCATGGAGGAGGAGATGCAGCAGCTCAGAGATTTGGTCGCCCAGCTAAGGGCAGAAAATGAGCGCTTGCTCCTGGAGGGTGTGGCCCCCCAGGCGGGTCCCAGTGGGGCTGCCTCTGTCCCTCCTGCCGTGGCGAGTGGTGCTCCACCTGCTGGTCCAACGGTGGCTGAGCGGTTGGTGGTCGTGCCCAGGGACCGCAGATGCCCCATGTTTAATGGTAAAACTGGCATTGGCATAACTGAGTGGGTGGAGGAGGTCCAGGCGTGTATGCGTGCACGCCATCTGTCCATGGTTGACCAGGCTTTCTTCATTTTTGACCATTTGGAGGGTGAGGCCAGGGAAGAAATAAAGTATCGCACCAGTGTCGAGAGGAGCGACCCAGCTAACGTACTAGCAATATTGAACGAGTTGTATGGTTGTGTTAAGTCATATGTATCCTTGCAGGAGGTTTTCTTTTCCAGGAAGCAGCAGGAGGGAGAGACATTGTTGGAGTTCTCCTTGGCTTTGATGGCTCTTATGGGGCAGGTGAAACAACGTGCACCTAATGGTTTGCTTAATGCAGAGGTCTTACTTCGGGATCAGTTTGTGGAACATGTCTTGGACAGTGCTCTTCGCCGGGAGCTGAAACAGTTTGTTCGCCGCCAACCCACTGCTACCCTGTTGGAGGTGCGGGGGGAAGGTAGGCAGTGGGAGAGAGAGGGATTCCCTGGGGGTGCAAGGGAACGCAGCCACTCCCTTCCCTCCATGTACGGCCTGCAGTATGGTGTGCAGGGCAGTTCTCGGTCAGCTCCTCCTGTCTCTCCACATGGCTCTGAGCTGGGTGAATTAAAAGAACTGTTGAAACGCCAGCAGGAACAACTCGATCAACTCACCCGCACTGTTGCCTCCATGCAGCCTTCCTTTCCACCAGCTAGATCCTCACGTAGTGGTCCTGTGATCTGCCGGCGCTGCCGCCAACCTGGTCACTTTGCTAGGGACTGCGAAGGAGAATGGGTCCGTGCTGGCCCCTCTGCTGGTCTGTCTTCTACTGTGGCCAGGTCCTCCAACTCCTGTCGCCAGCCGGAAAACTAGAGCCCACTGAGCTGCCGAGCCACAGTTCAGATGGGGAGTTAGCAGGCTCACAAGTAGCAACTGCGGCCGGGTTAATGGCATCCTGTCCAAATATTGACGTTGTCATGAGTGGGGTCACTGTTTCCTGCTTGGTGGACACCGGGTCAATGGTGTCTACAGTCACTGAGAGCTTCTTTCTTGAGCACTTTGCACTTTGGGGGAATGATCGACTCCAGTCATGTCATTGGTTGCAGCTTCGGGCTGCTAATGGTCTCGCTATTCCTTACCTGGGTTACCTAGAACTGGATGTCATTCTTTGTGGGAAGACGATCCCTCGTTGTGGTATTCTGGTGGTGAAGGACCCTGTCAGCACTGGGTCTTCTGTCGCTGGGATTCTGGGGATGAATGTCATTCGTCGCTGCTACCGAGAGCTCTTTGGAGCCCATGGCCTTTCATTTTTTAACCTGCCTGCAGTCACACAGTCTCCTGATCCCGTTATTCAGGCCTTGCAGCAATGTCATCAGGTGGTTAATCAGCGCCATGCTCCATTCACTGGTGCTGCTAGAGTTCGAGGCTCCAGAGTGGTGCGTGTCCCTGGTGGGGTAATGCAGATGGTTGCTAGCACTTGCCCTGAACAGTTCTCTGGGCAGTCATTATTTTTCGAGCCCCCAGAGTCTGGTTTGCCTGCTGGGTTGCTGGCTTCCCCCTGTCTCGTTCAGGTTGTGCGGGGTACAACTTACATCCCAGTGGTTAATGTTGGGACCACCGAAATTGTCCTCTACCCACGAACCTTTCTTGGCATCCTGAGTCCAGCTGAAGTGGTCAGTCTTCCCCCAGGTGTCACCGAGGTTAGACCCTCTGCCACTGTTTCTTCTCAGGTGGCAGCTGGTTCAGGGCACAGTGACATTAAATGTGTTGATTTGTCTAGTTTGGCAGAATCAGAGCAGGTGCAGGTCCGGTCATTGTTGCAGAGGTTTAGTTCAGTCTGCTCTGCCCATGAGGGTGACCTTGGTTGTACCAATCTGGTCTCACATGACATCCCCCTGCTGGATGACATCCCAGTTCGGCAGAGGTACAGACGTGTTCCACCTTCAGAGTATGAGGCAGTCAAGACTCATATAAATCAACTTCTTGAAGTCCAGGTGATAAGGGAAAGCAGCAGTCCTTATGCCTCTCCAATTGTCTTGGTGCGGAAGAAGGACGGCAGTCTACGCATGTGTGTCGACTACCGCCTGCTTAACGCAAAGACGCGAAAGGATGCTTTTCCGTTACCTCGCATTGAGGAGAGTCTAGACGCGCTCTCTGGGGCCCAGTGGTTCTCCACTCTTGACCTAGCGAGCGGTTACCATCAGGTACCAGTCTCCGAGCAGGATAAGCAGAAAACCGCCTTTTGCACACCATTCGGCCTCTTTGAATGGAATCGTATGCCGTTCGGGCTGTGCAATGCACCAAGCACTTTTCAGCGTCTGATGCAGAGGATGTTTGGAGACCAGCAGTGTCAGTCTCTCCTTTTGTATCTGGATGACATCATTGTGTTCTCCGCTTCAGTCTCCCAGCATGTTCAACGGCTGGAGGTGGTTCTGGATCGTCTCCAGAGGGAAGGCCTAAAGGTCAAACTGGAAAAATGTTCATTCTTCCGGCGAGAGGTCAGCTACTTAGGTCACATCATCTCTGACCAGGGTGTTGCCACTGATCCTGCGAAGATTGCAGCCGTAGCCAAGTGGCCGCGTCCCAGTCAGGTGTCGGAGCTGCGCTCATTTTTGGGCTTTGCCAGTTATTACCGGCGTTTTGTTGAAAGCTTTGCTAAGCTAGCTGGCCCGTTGCACAAATTGGTGGCCAGGCTGGCTGGTACAAAGTCCAAGAAGGGATCTGGACAAGTGTTCCAGATTGCGTGGACTCCAGAGTGTGAAGAGAGCTTTGAGGCTCTCAAGTTCAAATTGACCTCTGCACCTGTGCTTGCTTTTGCTGATTTTTCACGCCCTTTTATTTTAGAGACGGATGCCAGCCACAGTGGACTTGGTGCTGTACTCTCACAGGAGACCGAAGGTGGTGTTAGGCCAATAGCATACGCAAGTCGGGGCCTTCGACCGACGGAGCAGAACATGGTCAACTACAGCTCCATGAAGTTGGAGTTTCTCGCTTTAAAATGGGCTATGACAGAGAAGTTTCGTTAGTACCTGTTGGGGCACAAGTGCATGGTTTTTACTGATAACAATCCCTTGAGCTATCTGCAATCAGCCAAACTAGGGGCTGCTGAACATCGCTGGGCTGCTCAACTTGCAGCATTCGATTTTGGGATCAAGTATCGATCTGGTCGCAGCAACAAAAATGCTGACGCACTCTCCCGGCTGCCCACATCCAGTGCTAACTTAGCAGAGCAGATCTTGCCCAGCACCCCTGTCCCTGAAATCCTCCAGTCAGTGCCTCGTTCTGGCCAGGTTTCAGCAACACAGGCTGTCGTGTCGGTCTTTCCCCTTCAGTCCTTCTCTGACCTCTGTGCTTTGCAGGAGGCTGATCCCCTCCTGAAGGACATCTTGCCGTTCTGGCGGAGGCAGATCCAGCCTACATCCGAGGAGAGAAGGCAGCTCCCCAAGCTGGCTCTGACTTTATTAAAACAATGGGCTCGTCTTGTGGAAGAGGAGGGCGTGTTGTACCGCCGGGTCCATCGTTCAGATGGGGGGGAAGAAATCCTTCAGATTGTCTTGCCAGCTGTCCTTCAACAGGACATATTGACACAGCTCCATCAAGAACATGGGCATCAGGGTGTGGAGCGCACCACAGAGCTTGTGCGCCAGCGCTGTTATTGGCCGGGGATGACCTCTGACATCAGGCAATGGGTCCAAGGTTGTGAGCGTTGCCAGGTTGCGAAAGACACCAGAGCAGTGTCTGGTAGCTTCATGGGGCACTTATTGGCATCACGGCCAAATGAGATTGTAGCCATAGATTTTTCATTGTTGGAGCCCTCGCAGAGTGGTTTTGAAAATGTTCTGGTGATGACAGATGTGTTCAGTAAGTACACTGTGGCTGTCCCAACTCGGGATCAGAGGGCATCCACTGTTGCCCACGTTTTGCTAAATGACTGTTTTTTTAGGTTTGGTGTCCCAGGTCGCATTCATTCTGATCAGGGCAGGAGTTTCGAGAGCTTGTTGATCCAGCAGTTGTGTCACCTGTATGGGGTCAGCAAGTCACGCACTACTCCGTATCACCCTGCTGGAAATGGGCAGTGTGAGCGGTTTAACAGGACGCTCCACAATCTCTTGCGTACCTTGCCAGCCTCACGGAAACGTGACTGGGTCTCTTGTCTTCCCCATGTACTTTTTTGTTACAATACCACCCCTCATCAGGGTACTGGCGAATCACCACATCTTTTAATGTTCGGTCGTGAACCCCAGCTCCCCATTGATTTCCTTCTGGGTCGTGTCCAGGACCCGGCGCCAGGGAGAGTTGAAGACTGGCTGCTCGAGCACCAGGCCAGGCTTCAGGTGGCTTTTGGGAATGCTCGAGGGCGGTTGCTGGTGGCCGCTGAGCGTCGTAAAGAGCGCCATGATCAGGCGGTACGTGATGTTCTGCTTACAGTGGGCCAGTTGGTTTACCTTCGTGATCACAGTACCAGGGGTCGCCATAAGATCCAGGACATCTGGAGCTCAGTTGTTTATCAGGTCCTGAGAGCTCCTTCTGGTGGCGGACCTGTCTACACCATTGCACCAGTGGATGATTTGCAGAAGACCCGGAACGTCCATCGTGACCTGCTTAAGGCCCAGATCGGTCCTGAACCAGTTCCTCTTCTCCATCAGTCTCCCCCCTCCAAGGACCTCAGAAACCTCTGATGATTCTCTTGGGGGTGATCTATGGGTTCTGGTTCTCGACACTCCCGCACCACTTGTTTCTGGGGCCTCAAGGCTATCAGGGTCCACAAGGCCCCATCAGGAGGCTTTGGCCAGTCGGCCTGTTCCTGCGACCCCTGCAGCAGTTCCTTCTGCTCAGAGGCATCTAGCACCTGCTGGTCAGCCAGTTCTGCGTCGCACTCCTCGGCCAACAGCTGGGCAACATTCAAACATGAATCATCTTCCTCGGCCGGTGTCAAATGCACAGTCTCCGGTCTTTCGGCCTTGGTGCTAGTGTGTTTTGTGCTTTACCCATCGTCGGGGCGACGATGCAAAATTTGGGGGTAGAATGTGACAGGATGGTCGGGTAGTTTCCACCGTTCCCCCTCCTCCTTGCTTGATCCACACCAGGTGTGTGTCAGTGCGCTGCACTGATTGTAGGGCGGAGCCGCCAGCGCTCCTGGCGCAGGTGTCTATTTAATCCAGTTTGTCCTTCACCTCCCTCATGGCTGGTATCTTGGCGTGGCATGGCGCTGTGTGTGTGGTCTGAGCTGTGTGGCGGTTGGCGTCGCCGATTTTGCCGGACCCTCGATTTTGCCGGACTCTCTCTCCACCTTGAAATTCGTGGCGGTCAGCTGGCTACTGCTGTGTGGGATTGGAGTTGTCCGTGCTGCGGATTCACTCTCTCCAGGATTTACCTGTGGCTTGTCGCTCTCCCTCTCCTCTGTGTTAGCAAGTTGTTGTGTGCTTCGGGGTACGCTCTCGGCCTGGCTGTGCGCTGCGGTGCTCCACTTACCGGCGTCTGACGCTTCGGTGCACCGGGACTCTACTGCTGTCTTGTAGTGTTTTAATGTCCAGTCTCACGATCACCGTTTACTTGCTCCCTTTCCCACTTACTATTGGTCCTATTGGACCTTAAGTGCTCCACCGTTGTGTAGCCAACCAGTGAGCTCTGATTTATTATCCTTAGTATGTTTATTGATTGTTTTGCATGAATATTGTTTCCTTTTTTAGTTTATTATGACTAATTGCTTTGCTTTTGTGTGCTATTAACTGTTTGCTTTTCTTTGTTTTTGTTTAATGGTTATGTTTGTTTTCTTTATTCCAAGGTTTATTTGTTGTATATAATTGATTGTGTCGTTTTGTTTTTGAGCCACTGCTACCTGAGTGACGAAAAGGTGGTTGAAATATTGCAGCATTTAAAAGAGTAGGATGTCACTGACTAAACTATTTAACTTGTATTTTTATATTGAGAATTAATAAAATTAATTATTTTCATAACTCACGTCTTGTCTGGGTGCATTCGGACTTGTGTCCTTTAAAACTAATTTCCTGGGGGCGAAATTCCCCCAGGTGGCGTTGTCGAGCAGCACTTTATCTGCAATTTAAATTGTTAATTTTGCACATACCACCCTCATGCCACAAGAGGTTTCAATTATTGGTCCTGAAGGCAAGAGAGAGAAACTTTTACCAAAACTAAATGCTTTTAAACATTCACAGTGCGTAAAAAACCTGGGCGTTCTTTTCGACTCTGAGCTTGATTTTATTCCACACATCAGAAATACTACAAAGATTGTTTTTTACCATCTTAAGAATATAGCCAGAGTTCGCCCGTTTCTCTCTCTGGCCAGCACAGAGGTGCTAATGCATGCTTTTATCTCTAGCCGGTTAGATTACTGTAATGCCCTGCTCTCTGGTCTCCCAAAAAAGAGCATTTCACACCTTCAGCTGCTCCAGAACTCAGCTGCACGCGTGCTGACGAAAACCAGAAGGCGGGCTCACATTACACCGGTTTTAGAATCGCTGCATTGGCTCCCTGTGCGCTTCAGGATCGATTTTAAGGTTCTTTTACTAGTTTTTAAGTGTCTTAACGGCCTCGGGCCTTCTTATTTGTATGACCTGCTTTTACCGTATCGGCCCTCGCGGACCCTGAGGTCCTCCGGTACTGGTCTTTTATCTGTTCCCAATGTTAGAACCAAAACCTTTGGTGAAGCCCAGGGCTGTAAACTAACTTTTTGGCTCACCTGCCAAGGGGACCGGTATTCAACTTTTTCAGGAGTGTAATATACTCTGTGCATTGTTTTAAAATGACAGATTTTGTATCTTGTGTTAATGAATCTTTTTTGTGAATAAGCGAGTAATGAGGACCAACGATCGTCGTCTATTTGGGCTCCAAGGTCTTTCTCCCATTTTTCTTTGACCAGATTAGTGCTAGTTTTATTATTAGTCATTAAAAGATTGTAAGTTCTTGAAATATGTTTCAAGAAGCTGCTGAAAATGATTTTAGTGTGTTACCGTCATATAGGTCATCAATCTTAATTATATTCTTCTGGGCCCACACCTTTAAACCCAGGTCTTTCTGTACACATTTTAAGGAAGGGTTGGACATTATAGGGGTGAGTGGAGATAAAGAAGTTACTTGTCCTAAATAATGGCTAATTTTGTCCCAGATTTTAAATGAGTGAATAATGATTGGGTTATTTGTGTGTTTTTTTACAGTTTTAATATTAAAACAATATGGTATGTGTGATAAGTCTTCTATGTTTAAGATATAGCTTTCTATTCGTGTCCAGGAGGGAGTCTCATCGCCTCCGAACCAGTAAAAAAGTGGTCGTAATTGGGCAGCCCAGAAGTATAATTGTATATCTGGTAGTCCTAGTCCTCCTCTCTCTACCGGTAAACATAGCGTGGATCTTTTAATCCTTGGGGCCTTGTTACTCCAAATGAACTTTCCGGCTATTTTATTGTATTTGTTGAAGAAGGAACGTGGAAGATCAATTGGTATCGATTGTAATAAGTACATAAGTCTCGGGAATATGTTCATTTTGATAACGTTTACTCTGTCTATAAGGCTCAAAGGAAGGGTTGTCCATCTAGCCAAGTCTTTTTCAATCTTTAGTAGTAGAGGTAGGTAGTTGAGCTTATACAGGTTCTTAAGAGTACCGTCTGTTATGATTCCTAAATATTTGATCTTAGATTTGACCTGAAAGGGCGAACAGAGAGTCCTTGTGGATAAGCCTGGCTTAAATAATGGGAGGAGCTCGCTTTTAGTCCAGTTTATTTTGTAGCCAGAAAAGCTGCTGAAGCCGTCAATTAGGTGTAGCAAGGCTTTAAGTGATGTTTCCGGATTAGTTAAAAACAAAAGTATATCGTCGGCGTACAACGCAATTTTGTGTGTAGTGTTCCTTATTGGGATTCCCAATGTGTTGGGATCTTCTCTAATTTGTTGAGCCAAAGGTTCCAGGATGAGAGCAAAGATCAGGGGCGACAGGGGGCACCCATGTCTTGTGCCACGCCCAATAGTGAAGGAGCCAGATACAGTTCCGTTGACGAGGATGAAGAGGAGGAAGTGGATGAAGACAAAGATGATGACTTCAGACTTCAGCAGTTCACTCTTCTCAGCGTCTGGCAGGGATTTCGTAAAGAGATGTTTCCCGGTCGCCTTCCCTTTTGTCCTTCCGTCTCCGTCCCTTCTGGTGTGAGCCGCCCTGAAGAAGATCCATCCTTGGTTCCTCAGGGGCCAGAAGATTCCACTCCCTCAACCTCAGGCTGCAACACAAAGAGAAGCAGAGAAGAGGATGCACAGGTAAGTGTGAAGAGGCAGAGGATCTCCGAGGACAGCAATGAAGAGGATGATGATGATCACTTCAGCTGATCGCCACGGAAACCCATTCCATGAAGCTCTCTATGCACTGTTCTTGAGCTCATCTGAAGGCCACATGAAGTTTGGAGGTCTGTAGCGATTGACTCTGCAGAAAGTTGGTGACCTCTGTCTGCGCACTATACACCTCCATCATTTTACGTGGCCTATCACTTGGCTGAGTTGCTGTTGTTCCCAATCGCTTCCACTTTGTTATTATCGCACTGACCGTTGACTGTGGAACATTTAGGAGCGAGGAAATTTCACGACTGGACTTGTTGCACAGGTGGCATCCTATCACAGGACCACGCTGGAATTCACTGCGCTCCTGAGAGGAAACAGAAACAGTCTGAATGCCGAGGTGCTTGCTTTTATACACCTGTGGCCATGGAAGTGATTGGAACACCGGATTTCATGGCAATATAGCGTGTCTCTTTTTAAAAGATTTACCTTCTGAGTCATAGTTGGTGATGAGAAGGATGGAGGACTACAGGACCAGATGAGAAGGATGGAGGACTACAGGACCAGATGAGAAGGATAGAGGACCACAGGACCAGATGAGAAGGATGGAGGACTACAGGACCAGATGAGAAGGCTAGAGGACTACAGGACCAGATGAGAAGGATGGAGGACTACAGGACCAGATGAGAAGGATGGAGGACTACAGGACCAGTGGACTGAGTGAGTAATCTCCTACAGAGACTAATCTCTGTAATCTCCTGAAACTACAGTACCAGTAATGACATAAAAGTTAACTTTACACCAGTGGGATGTATTTATTATAGGAGCTTTCTAGAATAGTATTCCATTGTTTATAATTTAATTTCAGACCTTCAGGATTATACACACTGCACCAGACTTCCAACAAGAAGAAACCATGTGGAAGACCTAGACTCATCTTCCAGGGCCAGATGAGAAGGATGGAGGACTACAGGACCAGCCATGACATGCTTGTCAAAAACTTGTATTAATAACGCTCCAAATGCTAAAAGTTTTCCCAAATAATTAAGTAATTTCTATATTAGACCTGTTATTTTATTATTATCTTCTCTTTTCAGGTAGCCATACAGATGCAAACGAATTTAAAGAATTTCTGTGTAAAGCCTATCCAAAACTCAGACGAGGGGGTGGATTTGAGTTGCTCAAAATCTCTGGAACAACACGCAGTCGCCACCTGATCCTCATCCCCTGTCCCAATGAGGGTTATCATGTAAGACACTTGAAAGATCCCCAAACCCAGATTGGTCATGCCACTCTTTTCATACGACCACTCCAAAGGAACCTGAATCTGGACCCTGTAAGTTTTTCACTTTTCAACTGGTGCAGACTGTGAATGACAGTCACATAGTTATTGCTTTTGTTGAATTTTTAAAATGATCTTGTTTGTAGGACAGTCCAGATTGCAGTAATGAGCTAATTGGACCACCTCAGAAATGTGTCGGGTGTGGAGAGGAGTTCCCTTTTTCACGCATAAAAGCTCATAGCGATGAATGCATGAGGTATGCTCTACAAAACTGCTTTACACTAGGTGTAAAGCATTTGTGTGTGTGTGTGTGTGTGTGTGTGTGTGTGTGTGTGTGTGTGTGTGTGTGTGTGTGTGTGTTAAACAATTGTAACTATAGATGTCTTAGTGCAGAGCAAACATGACAAATCAGCACATCTAATGTTTCATTATTGTGGGCCCAAATATTAGTTATTTTGATGCCAAAAATCCCTCTGAAAAGCCATATTGTTCATACATTGTTGTGCATCCAAATGTGGAGGATATAGATCCTGGATATTGGTCTTGAGGGAAAGTTGAGTTTGAATGGAATTGATTAATTATATTTATATGGCCATCCTTTTGTACTTTTAAACTTTAGTTTTACTAGATTGCAGTGTTTTTGTGAGTGTGTTATGCAATATAAAATATACTAGCCAAACTAACAAAAATGACCTCTTTTTTACTCAAGACCATCACAGAGCAGTGGTGAGGTAGAGGTTGAGGTTGCCACAGAAAGTGCCAACTCCTCCCGAAGTGAAGGTAGATTTGTCAGCATGTTGACGAGACCACAGGTGAGGGAGACAACAAGGGCCAACAACTCAAACTACTCGGTGCCACCTCAGGGATGTGTGCCAGCTCCTGACATAGTTGATCTAGATCCCATTGAAGAGAGAGGCTTCCCTGGTTTGTTACGTAATTAAACATTACATCATTTATTTCAATAACTTGTTGCTCTCTGTATATTAATTGATCCAGTATTAATTTGAACATTTGAACAACTACTTTTAGATTGGCAAATTGCACCAAATCCTACAGAGGCAGCAAAGAGATTCAAAGAAATTAAGTAAAATGACGTTATTTTTTCAACTTCATTTATGATTGATGATACAAAATCATTTCAGGCAATAAAATAAATGTTGACTTTCTTCTCTATTTTGGTAGCGTCTCCAAGCATCCTTGGGAAACTCCTGCAGTTCTGGATAGGGTGGAATATGCTGCCCAGACACTTGGATGTTAACGTGGTGGAGAGCAACTTCCCCAGTTCTTCCACCTGCTTAAACTTCCAGGACATTACAAAGAGTCCTCTAACTTTGAAAGAGACATTCTTGCTGCTATTTGTAGCTCTGACACTGGGTTTGGACTGGTCTAAGGACACATCAATATATCACTGTACACCTTAGTGTACATTTGTTGTCCAGCAACAAAATTTGGATTGCAGCATAAAAGCATTTGAAAGAGTGATATCAACTAGGGCCTAGTTCTGCCAGTGTGTGTAACACTGGTGCATTAAAAAGGTCTGCATGCTTGTGATGTGGTGAAGCATATTTGTTATTTGCTTCATGTCTATACCATTGTCTTTTAGGTTTAATCTCACTGTTCACAATTGTATTAAAGCTCAGGAGACTGTTACAGAGACAAAGTGAGTTGTTGCTGTTCTTTATTTGTGGTTTTGTTCTGAAACAGGATGCATGTTGCAGTTTCTCGAGCCTTCTGATTCAGAGACTTAAGTCTCCAATCACATGTGAAATTAATACTTCAAAACAAGTTATCTTGATAACTACAGGACAGTTTATCATACAAGGCTCTGTTACATAACCATAATGGTTTTCAATGTTTAAACTTAATGGTTCACAAAAAGTTCATTAATAGTAATAGACATAAATTGCTTATTGCAAAACGTTTGTTTGCAGTCATATTGTACAATGCAGCAAGTTTTATGACATCTGGTATAAAATAAAAATGCTGTCATTACCATTCTTTTTAAATCATTTTAGACACTTGAAACAAAGATATCAGAACTGCTAAACCATAATACCGGCTTCTTTATCAGAACTAGAGCAATATGGATTTACTGGAGCATTTCTGATAATAAGCTCACACTTTGTACATAGACATCTAACACATTGGACAGAGGGCAATCAGGGTCTGGTAGACTTCCAACTTCCTGGTCAGTCAGTGAGCGCTGCAGCTGAACTTTAGGGACCACAACACCAGGCTGATGGTGACCACACGGTCCGGTCCAGTCAACTCCAAACTCCGTGTCAACCTGCAATTGCAAGAGCTGAGGTTAAACGGTAGGATAAAGGGTCAATCAAAATCAAAGTCTTAAAGATTTTTATGGTCAATATGTCTACAGAACTGTAAGCCATATTAATTCATTTTACAGAAGCTAGTTTGAAATATCACTAGTTTATCATCTGGGATTCTGTATCTATGCCCCAAAAACAGCTATGGCATTGGAAAGAGCTTGACTCCAATTTCCAAGAGCCAATACATTAATTTTGAGAGCTAAGATGTATAATTTTCTCTCTAAATCACTGCTCCTTGTTTGACCACAACATTGTAGCAATACCTTATTGTGTTAAAAGTGACAATGATAGGCAGTATAAATCCATCACATTTAGTTCCTGAACAACAGGCTACTATAGTTACATTTTGCAACTGATACATGCACTTTATAATGGACATAAAGTAGAGATAATGTTGACAATATCCCATGTAGGAAATTAAAAGTTAAAGTAAAACAGAATTACTGAATAAATCCAAACCTGTATGGGGCCCTGCTGCGCCTCATGCTCATGGCGAGTCCACAGTTGCAGCGGTGACTGGTTGCCCTCAGTGCGTAGTCTGTGGCAGTTCCAGCCACGCTGGAAAAACTGAAGGTGCTTCTGTATGTGGGGCACAAAGCACCAGTGCAGAGCATAGAGATGCATTTCATTGTCAGGATTGAGAAGGCCTTCTCTCTCAAGGTTGGTAAAGATGGTGTAGAAGAGATCAAGAACTCCCACATAAACGTCTCTCCAGAGCCTTTCGATTCTGATGGGTATAAAGGAAAAACTATTTATTCTACCTACAATGAACAAAAACAAAATATACAGGGAAAATACCTTTACCTAATACTTTTACCTACTGTTGGTGTATGACAACACTCCCATCAATGATAAGCACAGTAAATTAGAACTGAATTAAATACGTAAGTAATAAGTGATGTATTCAATATTCACTCTAAATAACAGTTAATGACAAAGTTTAATTTTAATTCTCTTAAAGGATAAGTTGATTTTTTCAAGTTTGTCTTCAAACAATGCTCACATGCCCACATGTATGATGAAAGAGTTTTTTGTTGCTGTAGTTGTTCCTCTGTCCATCTATACTGGCTGTGGAAAATCTAATGCTAACCATTCTATTGTAAGTGATGGCTGGCCTTGTTCTGTGACTGCTGAAGCCTCATATATGCTTCAGAATGAAGTTCAGCTGAACTACAGAATGAGGACTAGATTTGTCATCACTTACATTGGAATCACACTAGAATAGTAATGTTCTCCTGGTCAGTATAGATTACAGAGAGACAATTAGAGAGCAACTCTTTTGATATTTACACTAACGTTAATGTTGAAAAGCTCATAATCTGCTGCCACAAAAGCTTGATTGTATTAAGATAGACTTGAAGAGACAGGTTAAGTCAGTTTATATTGCCATCTTTTACAAAGTGTTATTTTGATACATTTTGAATGGAAGATTATGTTACCTTTGGTTATGGACACTCCGGCCAGCAATGTGTGAATTCCTGTTCAGTCCTCTATTAGCCACCATGTAGCGTGCAACATCAACATTTTCCCCGCCTTTATCTGACCTCACACGTGATGGCACACCATAGACATCGACAGCTTCCAGAAAGCTTTTTAGGACTGTTGCTGCACGATTGTTGGTGGCGGCACTCAAGTATACAATCAAACGACTAAAGCCGTCAATACCACCATGCACAACAATACGCCATCTGAAATAGATATGCATGAGAACAGATTAAGATCAGTACCACTACCTGCATCATGCATCTCTGTATGTGCAAGTTGAGGCCAGATTTACACAGAGCATACTGTATATGCCTATTTGATCAGAACTTCTTTATCTGAAATCTTTAACACAAAAACATAAATAAAATCCTGATATACTTCTAGGTCACCATTTCTATGTATTCAATCCAGCTCACAAAATGTACACCCACACCCGAATTTATACAAGGTTCTGGTGAGTATTTTGATTAAAAATAGCCTTTGAGGCCAGCTGCAAGTTGTCTTTTTTAAGAGTTTTCAGTCTTTGGTCACTGACATTTTCTGTTTTTAGCACTGTACTCCAGCATATTAGATTTCATAGAAGACAATGGCTGAGGTTAAAATGTCGAGTGCCACTTTAATTTGGGAATATTGGGTGCACAGTGTGGGAGCCGTAGCCATTTTAGCCCCTGTCAGACTGTATATACAAAGATTACAATTTCAGTACTGTGCCAAAAACAGAAGGTTTATCACAGTTTCTAACTGACCTGTTCGGACCACTTTAAAAAGCCACCCCACCTAAAAGTTCAAAGAACCAACCAGCATTACTCTTAATTTTGATGCTGGTAGAAGTCAGTAAAACTGATTTGCATGCACAAGAACACTGATGGATTAAATAATTTGATCCATCCACCATTGATAAATCCCAGTCCGGCTTGCAGAGATACTTGTAGGTTAATTAAAATTGTAGATGAGCTTTTGTAACTGCTCTGGATATACACTAAACTGGGTAGTAAGTATCTTACAGTAGTAAAATCTACAATAAAGTGGATGCTTGAGATGGTTAATGTTTTTTCGATACCTTATCAGTTTGTGATTTCCATCGATGTGCCATAAACTGTTCGGTGCTCTAACAGAGTACTTCCTACGCCTTCTTGGGTTCAGCTGAAGGGTGCGCATCAAAACTCCACCAGGATCCACTCGCCGCATGGATTCCTGGACACGCTGTCCTATAATAGGCAAAAAAAATCACAGATATGGTGTACAGAAAAAAAGTCAAGCATTCCCCAATCTGGCAGTGAATTCACAAATCCAGAAATACAGAAATAAATAAATGTAGGTGAACAGAAATGTAGAAATAAATATAAAGCATTTATTTATTCTGTTATTCATTCTTTTATTTATTTATACATTTATTTATGCATTTATTTATTTATTTATTTATTCATTTCAGCATTTATTTATTTCTTTATTCCTGTATTTATTTATACATTTATTTATTCATTTATTTATTTATTTATTTGTTTATACTTAAGTCATGTTTAGTCTTCCATAAATTCTTGCACGGCTATGTTCTGAATTTCCTTGACTACCTTGAACATTTTCAGAATTTTCTGCAGTGGAGCCAATGGTCCTGTGCTGCTTCTGCTTCATGGAGGAGGACACTCTGCACTCTCCTGGGCGGTGTTCACTGTGAGCATAATACCTCATAACGAATTAGAAACTCAGTGCATGTTCATA
Source organism: Eutrigla gurnardus (assembly GCF_963514095.1). NCBI lineage: Eukaryota > Metazoa > Chordata > Actinopteri > Perciformes > Triglidae > Eutrigla > Eutrigla gurnardus. Next base: position 2,941,808 of record NC_139938.1, on the reverse strand, counting down.
ATAGAATATTTATGGAGCTGTTCTTTAATTTCAGCGTCTTTGCTATACGCTATTTGATTGATTAAATGTGTTGCGGCCTTTTTCCAATAAGCAGCCGCCACTGAGCGGGTTAAAAACACGCAGTCCAAATACAAAAGGCAGTCGCAGATCCAGAGTCACTTGATCCGATTTATTGATAACAAACAAAACACTTCGATCAGAATAAACTAGTAAAAATAAAACAATGGAAATAACTTTCTGCAATCTGCCCTGTGCAGTCAAAAAACTGTCCTGCTTCCCACTCTCACAACTCACAAGTGTCTGTCCCTCTGTTCATCCCTCCACAGGTGTCATTAATCAACTCAAATCACTGCAGGCAGCAGCTCTGACACAAGAGAGGAGGGGGGAGGAGAAGCCCAAACAAAATACTCTTCTGACCTCATATCAGTCCATATAATAACGCAGTATATCTAAAAGCAAAGTAATAAACAAAGTATATTTTAGATTTAGCAACTAAATTTAAACCCAGATTCATTTTGGCCCTAACATACCGGCCCCTAATTGTGGATGCTAGAGCAGCACAATTACTAAACAAACATACAAAAAAGCCAAAAGGAAACAAACTCAGGCTGGGTTTTTGTAGATACATTACACAATTCACAATGTGCATTTCATAGACCATAACACCTCGTGATTCTTCGTCCATAGGACAATATGATCAGGGTCAGAGTTCCATATGTATGTGGGATGTATGAGTTCAGGGGGGTGTAGATATTAGGTATGTGTTGTATGTTGTATTTGTGTATGTTTTGTAGAGCCAGAGGTTACTAGCTCTTTACCAACCAATCAATCCACTGCCTCTACGAGCAGGCAAAGCTTGTCGATGGGTCTCTGTAAGATACTGTTCTTGGTCCTCACCAAGACGCTCCGCACAAGCCCTTTGGACCCTGGAAGTGTCTTTACAACCCGGCCCAGAAGCCAGGAGTTCCTCGGTGCCGTGTAGTCCACTATGATGACAAGGTCGTTTTGGTGGAGGCTCCGTTTAGGGTGCTGCCACTTGCTCCTCTGCTGAAGATTTGGGAGATATTCTCTGATCCATCTTCGCCAGAAAAGATCCGCCAGGTACTGTACCTGTCTCCATCTCCTCCTTGAGTACAGGTCAGCCTTCTGGAAAAGTCCTGGTGGCATAATCGGTTTCGCCTTAAGGTGCAAGAGGTGATTTGGGGTAAGGGGTTCTAGGTCGTTAGGATCGCTTGACACTGTTGTTATTGGCCTGTCGTTCATTATGGCCTCCACTTCACATAGTGCCGTCTGTAGGGATTCATCATCCAGCGTCTGCTCTTTTAGGACAGAGTACAGAATTCTTTTCACGGGTCTGATCAGCCTTTCCCATACTCCGCCGAAGTGAGCTCCTGATGGTGGGTTAAACAACCATTTTACTCCATCCTTCAATAATCCACTTTGCACCTTGTGATGATCCAGCTTTTCCAAAGCATCCTTTAACTCTTTCTGTGCCCCCACGAAATTTGTTCCGTTGTCTGTGCGAATGGTTGTTACGGTTCCTCTGCGACAGATGAATCTGCGTAGTGCACTAATACAAGAGTCCGTGTCCAATGATCCTGCCATCTCCAAATGAACCGCTCGACTCACCAAGCAGGTGAAAATCACGCCCCAGCGTTTCACATATACCCGGCCCCGCTTCACCTCTATGGGACCAAAGTAATCAACCCCCACGTGAGTAAAGGGCGGAAGATCTGGGGACACTCTGTCTTCCGGAAGGTCGGCCATCTTCTGCTCGACAACCTTTGCATGCATCCGTCGACAGAGTACACAACTCTTGATGATACGTCTAGCGGATGAGTTGGCATGTGGCAGCCAGAATCTTTGTTGAAGTCGGGAAAGCATGTGACTTCTCCCTGAATGCCCAGTTTGCTGATGGATGTGGTGTAAAATAAGCTTAGATACGTGAGAACTTTTGGGTAGTATGATTGGATTTTTTAGGTCTAGAGGCATTGCTGATTTGTTTATTCGTCCTCCTACCCTTAGCATGCCATCTTCCAACAGGGGATCCAGTTTACAGATTGAGCTGCTTGTTTTCACTCGCTTGCCATCTTCCAGCAGTGCAAGTTCCTGTGAGAAGAAGCATCTTTGCTCAAAGAGAATTACTGATCTTTCAGCCCGTCTTGTGTCTTCCACTGACAGATGCATTTTCAGCGTTATCGGGGGCAGGTTCATTTTGGTTGTCGGACTTTTCACAAGTGTCTGGCTGGAGCTTAGGTCAGTCTTTGCCGACTTCTTTCTTTGACTTAACAGGATAAGAAGGTCTCTGAACCTCAACATCCAGGCAACCCCTCTCTGTAGTCTAGTCCATGAAGAATAGTACTCTATCAACTCGATAGTTGGATTTTTCTCTCCAATGTTTACACTGTTAACAGATGCTTCATTTTTTACCTCTGGATCGTCTCGAGCAATCTGTTTTAACCTTTCGGGTATCCCAGGCCAATGTGATTCTGGCATTTTTAGATATGTGGGACCCTTCAGCCATCTTGACTTCAGAAAGAGTTCAATATGCTGGCCACGAGATGCAGCATCAGCCGCGTTGTCCTTAGAACCAACATGCCTCCACTGTCTCTCTTGAGATAGGTGGTGGATTACGGAGAGTCTGTTGGCCACGAAAGTATGGAATCTCTTTGTTCGGTTATGGATATATCCCAGCACTGAAGTGCTATCCGTCCAGAAAATTGAGTCCTTGATTTCCATTTGTAGCTCTCTTTTTAGCATCCTGTCCACCTTTACTGAGAGAGTCGCTGCCGCTAGCTCCAATCTGGGGATCGTAATCTGTTTGAGGGGAGTGACCCTGGATTTCCCAAGAATGAATGCGACATGGACCTCTCCTGCACTATCTGTGAACCTGAGATAGCTGACTGTGCCATATCCCATCTCGCTGGCATCACAGAAGTGATGAAGCTCTGCAGACTTGAGAAGGCCGAAGTCACCAGGCTTCGTACATCTGTTCACTTGAAAATTCTTGAGCTGCTCCAACTCTGTGATCCATATTTGCCATCTCTTTGCAAGGTTTTCTGGGATAGTTTCATCCCATCCACATTTCAATTTACAGAGCTCTTGGAGTATTTGTCTTGCTTTGAGAATAAATGGGGCAAGGAATCCCAACGGATCATAAATAGAGCTAACCATGGAGAGGATACCTCTTCTGGTAAGGGATTTGTTCTTGATGGCAACTTTGAATGTGAAAGTGTCACTTTCTGTATTCCATTGGATCCCCAGTGCCCTTTCAATGGGCAGTTTCTCTTTATCCAAGTCCATTTCTTTGAGATTGCTGGCTCTCTGCTTCTCAGGAATGCTCAGCAAAACCTCCCGGCTATTACTGACCCACTTAGCTAAGGAGAAGCCTCCCTGATAGCAGATGTCTTTGAGGTCTCTGATAAGCTCAACAGCTTGGTCCACTGTAGCCACCGATTTAAGACAATCATCAACATAGAAGTTACGTTGGACTGTTTCGGTCACCTCTTTGCCATACTTGTAGATGTTGTCGTCAGCCGTCTGTTTCAAAGCAAAGTTGGCAATGCTAGGCGAAGAAACCGCTCCAAAGAGATGGACCTTCATCCTGTAGGCTTCCAAAGGTTTGGTAGTATCACCGCCAGGCCACCACAGAAATCTGAGCAAGTCCCTGTCTTTGTCAGGAACATACACCTGATAAAACATTGCCTCAATATCTGCCATAAAAGCAACTGGCTCTTGGCGAAACCTGAGCAAAACTCCAATCAGAGTATTTGCCAGGTCTGGACCTTGGAGGAGTTCCTTGTTCAGAGAGGTACTTTTGTATGATGCGGCACAGTCAAACACCACTCTAAGTTTACCCTTTTGACGATGGTAAACCCCGTGATGAGGTATGTACCATACCTGTCCATCCTTGCGTTTTAGCTGTTCCAGTGGCACTTTCTCCGCATAACCCTTTTTGAGCACCTCCTCCATGAATTTTTTGTATTCCATAGCGTAATCTTCATCTCTCTTGAACCTCTTAAGAAGATTTAAGGTGCGCTCTTCTACCATTCCATAATTGTCAGGCATGACTGTCTCCTTGTGGCGAAGAGGTAAGGGTAGATGATAGTGTCCATCCAGATGCTCAACTGATGTGGCGGCTATCTCCATGAATTTTCTGTCCTCATCAGACATTTCCTTCTTCTCTTCACTTTCCTTTTCAGAGAAGTCTTGGTTATATTGTTTCATGAGAAGATCTTTTAGCTGATCAATGGCTATTCGATTGACCATAGCAACAGGTCCAGTTTCCACAGCACAAGAATTGAGTGGACCAATTACCACCCATCCAAACATCGTCTTGACTGCATATGGCCCGTTTTCTTGGCTGTTGATTATGTCCCATGGCTCCATTGCCTTAGGAACATTGACTCCAATAAGCAGCTCAATATCAGCGTTGATTTCTTTCAGTTGTATGCCGCTCAGATATGGCCATTTTCTCAGATCCTTTGAAGTGGGTATATTATCTTTTGAGACAGGTATCTTACTTTGTGTGTACACTTTTGACAAGTTGAGGTAAGCGCCGCCTTCCAAGTTGCCGACCTCTAATCCAGTTAGTTCGTAGCTCTTTACTGGTCTGTTCTGACCCATCGTTTTTAGGACAACTGTCGTCTTCCGTGATTTGGGATTCAGCTGCCTCATCAAATTTTCTGTACAGAATGTCGCAGAGCTGCCAGGGTCAAGGAACGCATAGGTTGAAATGAATTTATCTCCTTTATCAACCTTCACTCGAACTGGCACAATGGCTAATGCACAGTCTTTGCAAGTCCCCACTACTTCTCCAGCTGAAACCAGAGCACTGCTGATAGACGTATCCTTTGTATCAGAAGTCTTTGGCTGAGGATTTTGTGTTGTCGCTTCTGGATAGTCTATATGCAGTATTGTGGGATGACTCCTGTTGCACTTTTGACATGTCAGCCTTCGTTTGCAATGTTTGCTCATATGCCCCCTTATCAAACATCCAAAACAGTGACCATTTGTTTTTAGAAAGTCAACTTTCTTCCTGTGTGGGTGAGCTTTGAATTGTGTGCAGTCTGTTATCATATGTTGTCCTTTACAGAAAGTGCACAATACGGACACAGACCTGCCCCCTGGTGGCTGCAGTTTGAACGTGCAGTGTTGTGCTGTATCTGAGGGTGGTGAGGCACTGCTTTCCACATCAGTTGTCACAATAGTGGCAAAGCTGCTTCCCTTACTCTTAGGTGCCCGTATAGACACCATTTGGTTTCTTGGGACTGTTCTTTTATTGGGGAGTTGGTGGTCTTGAATGTCCCCAAACAACGGGTCCATAAGCATTTTTGCATGTCTTTCCATAAATTCCACAAGGTGCTGGAATCTGGCTCTCCTCTTTGATCTTTGTAGGACATCATAGGCCGCCCCTCGCCATCTTTCTCGCAGTTTATAAGGAAGCTTGAATACAATTGATCTTATATTGCATGGAATATCAAGTTCATCCATGTAATGCAAATCCTGCATAGCATTAAGGCATCCCCTTAAATACATGGCATATGCCTGTAGTGCTCTCCCATCGTCAGCTTTTATTGATGTCCAGTTCAATGCCCTCTCCAAATAAGCACTTGATATTTTGATTTCATCCCCATAGTGCTCCTTTAATAATCGTTTGGCTTCTTCGTATCCTCTGTGTGATTCCATATGTAGACAGCTTTGGACAAGGCTTTTGGGCTGGCCTGAGGTGTATTGCTCCAGAAAGTAGAGCCTATCCTGGCTGCTACTTGTTTTGTCTTCAATCAGGTGCTTAAATGCTTGAATGAATGATTCGTATGTCAAGGGATCGCCACCAAATATTGGCACCTCCATTGTCGGCAGCATGGCTAATTTCTGTTGCATGATTATGAGTTCAGCAATGTCAGCCTGTTGTCTTTCCTTTAAGTTATCATGATGGCCAAGACTTTGGACTGAATCCTCAAAGCTGTGCGGTCTAGATGGTGAATAATGTTTCTTTGGGTCATGCTGCTGAGAACCATTTTGATTCAAAGGTTTCTCAACTTGGATGCCAACTTGAATGTTTCCAACAGTTCTCTGAAGAGGTGTTTTAGGCACTGCACCCATATTCATAAACTCAATAGGTGACACCTCCGGATCCGTGAAGTCTATATTCCTTTGTTTACTTTCTTCAAGATATGCATTCATTCCGTCCTCTTGGGTTTCACTGTAAAGTTCAAGGGTTTGTAGCACTTTAACTTTAGCAGCCGATGCCGCAATTTCTGCATTCAGTTCCAAAGTCTCTATCTCTGCTTTTAATTTTGCTTCTTGCAGAATCAGTGCTTGTTTGTCCTTTAATGCAGCAGCTTTGGCCAGCAGGGCTGCATTTTCAGCAACTGCTTTTCTGGCTGCTGAGGAGGCTGAGGAGGAAGTTTTCGATCCCTTTGTCCTTTTAGACACATTGGAAATGCTGTCATGAGGCTCCACATTTGACTGTGCAACTTGTTCTCTCTTCCACGTTTCCACTTCTTTGAGCCAGTAGTCAAAATTAGTCATCCTGGGCTCATACCAATCCACTTGATCCTCTTCTTTCTCCTCCTCTGATAAGAGCTTTTGCACAGACTCATGAACAGCACAGAATTCACCCACAGCTTCATGAAATGATTTCAAGCGCTCGTTAACCTCATCAACACTTTCAGCATATGTCAGTAAAGCTTTGATTTCATTCATTTTCCTGGTGCATGCGCCCAGTCTCCCCTTGCGGGATGCTTTAAGTGTCTTTAACATCGCTTCGGCTTCATGTGCATTTTTTGGGGCGTCCATTTTATTTTCTTTGATTTGATTTTGTTTTATTTCATTTCGTTTCCGATCTCATTTTGGTTTGCTGTATTTTATCCTTCTGTTTACGGAACTGCGCCCCTCCCGCGGGACACTCCTTTAATTATTTTCCATACATCTCATAACGCAGTTTGCAGCAGCATCAGACACATCCAACAACTTCAGTTTGTTTCACAGACACTTTGCTTATCCTCCATTGAGCTCATCACCACTTTTATTGTTGCTCATCAAAACGTTTCCAGCAATCCAGCGCTGCACTTTATTTAATTCATCACTTTACTCACGACCGGTCCAGTTTCTCTCCTCCGGTGTGCCTGTGCAGCGGTGTATCCGTCCTGGGTTTCTGCTCGATCCAAGCGGAGTTTTTTGACTTATTGTTGCGGCCTTTTTCCAATAAGCAGCCGCCACTGAGCGGGTTAAAAACACGCAGTCCAAACACAAAAGGCAGTCGCAGATCCAGAGTCACTTGATCCGATTTATTGATAACAAACAAAACACTTCGATCAGAATAAACTAGTAAAAATAAAACAATGGAAATAACTTTCTGCAATCTGCCCTGTGCAGTCAAAAAACTGTCCTGCTTCCCACTCTCACAACTCACAAGTGTCTGTCCCTCTGTTCATCCCTCCACAGGTGTCATTAATCAACTCAAATCACTGCAGGCAGCAGCTCTGACACAAGAGAGGAGGGGGGAGGAGAAGCCCAAACAAAATACTCTTCTGACCTCATATCAGTCCATATAATAACGCAGTATATCTAAAAGCAAAGTAATAAACAAAGTATATTTTAGATTTAGCAACTAAATTTAAACCCAGATTCATTTTGGCCCTAACAAAATGGTTTCCCTATGTGTCTTTGCAGGCAGTCATATGCAGCAGGATCTATGGACCTTCGAGCTCATGGTAAATAAAGGTTCTAGTGACAGCACACTACGCCACCGCGCGGTGGCCGAGTGGTTAGAGCAGGTGCTTAAAGAATAAGTGCGCAATGCCCATGCGCAGGAGACTCTGGCCCGGTCTTCACCGGTTCGAATCCAGCTCGGATCAGACCAATGACGCAATCTGCATTGCTACGTCATTGTAAGAAAAGAAGGAAGCCTTTTTTCCAGACGAGTGTACCCGATGCAGCCTTTCTCGTCTTGGCTGCTCGCTTTAGTCCACTAAGTCATTTTGCTTCGTATTAGTGGCATTTTGAAGTGGGGATGAAACCCTCCAACGTGTGAGGGGCTCAGCAGCCTCTCAGGAAGGAAATGAAACAAAAGAGAGCATTAGTAGGTGAGTAGTGCTTTACCAGAGGTAGGCCTATGTGCTACAGGCAAACAATCTTGTTGGCCGTCAAAGTTAGCTTCGAAATTATTATTAACAAGCTATTACTTTTGGAGAGTACAAATGAACGCAGGCAAGTTACAAGCTTTTAAGTTTCAAGCGCAAACTCACATAAAAACATCACCATTCCACATTTCAAAGTAATTCACAGTCACCTCCTATGAAGAACCAAATTGAAGGAGTTCTAACAATGAGCACAATCTTCAGTGGGGAAATCATTTACATTAAGAGCATTTTCAAATCATAAGAAATGTTGTAAACACTGGTGTGTTGTAGTTGATTTCATATCCAGTAGATGGCAGTGAAGCAGGATGATTTAGCGTGCTGTCTAACGTTACTTTTTATAGCTTCCACCATCCCACCGATGCTCTCTGCGTCTCCGCAGTTTGTTCAAAGGCCTGCTGAAGCCAACGCGTTAGCTAGCGGGAGTTAAGCTAGCTGTTGCTGCCATGGATGCCAGAGTTTTAGCACGTAGCTTTGGAATGCAACCTAAGCATTATAACGATAATTATGTATTTTAGGTTAAACTATTTGATCCGTTATGTTAACCGACATGAGCTTAGATATGTCAGGAGCATTCATTACACGAAAAGCAGTGTCTGGAGATATTAATGTAAATTTAAGGGTGAGTGGTCTCCAAAGAGACAGGTCTAATGTTTGCGTCCTGTTTGGTGATGGTCAGGGTTCACCCTGGACTCGCCAGTCTATCACAGGGCTGACATGTAGAGACAGACAGGTAACCAGTCTATCACAGGGCCGACATGTAGAGACAGACAGGTAACAAGTCTATCACAGGGCTGACATGTAGAGACAGACAGGTAACCAGTCTATCACAGGGCTGACATGTAGAGACAGACAGGTAACCAGTCTATCACAGGGCTGACATGTAGAGACAGACAGGTAACCAGTCTATCACAGGGCTGACATGTAGAGACAGACAGGTAACCAGTCTATCACAGGGCTGACATGTAGAGACAGACAGGTAACCAGTCTATCACAGGGCCGACATGTAGAGACAGACAGGTAACCAGTCTATCACAAGGCGGACATGTATAGACAGACAGGTAACCAGTCTATCACAGGGCTGACATGTAGAGACAGACAGGTAACCAGTCTATCACAGGGCTGACATGTAGAGACAGACAGGTAACCAGTCTATCACAGGGCTGACATGTAGAGACAGACAGGTAACCAGTCTATCACAGGGCTGACATGTAGAGACAGACAGGTAACCAGTCTATCAAAGGGCTGACATGTAGAGACAGACAGGTAACCAGTCTATCACAGGGCTGACATGTAGAGACAGACAGGTAACCAGTCTATCACAGGGCTGACATGTAGAGACAGACAGGTAACCAGTCTATCAAAGGGCTGACATGTAGAGACAGACAGGTAACCAGTCTATCACAGGGCTGACATGTAGAGACAGACAGGTAACCAGTCTATCACAGGGCTGACATGTAGAGACAGACAGGTAACCAGTCTATCACAGGGCTGACATGTAGAGACAGACAGGTAACCAGTCTATCACAGGGCTGACATGTGGAGACAGACAGGTAACCAGTCTATCACAGGGCTGACATGTAGAGACAGACAGGTAACCAGTCTATCAAAGGGCAGACATGTAGAGACAGACAGGTAACCAGTCTATAATAATAGATATATAATAATAATATATTACTGAATTTCACAATTTATTGTTTGCATTACTTGTGTCCCATCATCAATCTTTAATCTGTATCTTCTTTAATCTATTTGGGACTCAATGTAGTAGCATTTGACCGTTTTAATTATCCTGTTGCAATATGAGATTGGTTTACACTTTTGCTCTTTTTTTCTATACAGACCTGGACGGAAGAGAGATTTCTCACCCCTGCCCTGGAGTCACTACTTTGAAACCATGTTGAGGTGGAAAATGAAAATGGCAAAGATATATCCTTCTTGTGTTTGTCAGAAAATATTTATATCATATTTGACACTTTTGGTGTGGAAATCACCCAGAGCATTCAAAGCCAACTAGGTCATTTCAGATTTAGCCTTTTCTTGAGACCAGTGTGCTGTCTAACTTCAGCTTAGTATAGAAAATGAGCACTTTATGCAATTCATGTGTATTGTATTTTGAGCAGCTAATTCTTGCACGGCTATGTTCTGAATTTCCTTGACTACCTTGAACATTTTCAGAATTTTCTGCAGTGGAGCCAATGGTCCTGTGCTGCTTCTGCTTCATGGAGGAGGACACTCTGCACTCTCCTGGGCGGTGTTCACTGTGAGCATAATATCTCATAACGAATTAGAAACTCAGTGCATGTTCATAATAGAATATTTATGGAGCTGTTCTTTAATTTCAGCGTCTTTGCTATACGCTATTTGATTGATTAAATGGTTTCCGTATGTGTCTTTGCAGGCAGTCATATGCAGCAGGATCAACTGCAGGGTGGTGGCTATGGACCTTCGAGCTCATGGTAAATAAAGGTTGTCACGGGAGACAACATGTAACTAGACATATTTTATTTACAGTTTAGGAAATTGAGATTGTGATGGAGATGTATTAGTTTGCTTAGTTATAATGGGAAATAGTCTACTTAATGAATTAAAAAAATAAAATGTTGATCACTGCATCCTCACGATTTTAGCTCACCATTTGCATTCTGTAATAACGTAATATGCCCTTAACATTGATCTATTTCTAGAACATATTGTAGTTTTGTGTTTATTTCACAGACACTGTTCTGTGCACAATCTCAGAACTGATTGGCTAGCTAGCTAGATTAACCTGCAGATATCCAGAGTCAAGACTTCCCTTTCTGTGTGTTGCTCATTGTTTACAGTCCGATTAGCAACTTGAGATGCGAGACTGGAGTTGGAGTTGAGAGATGACGTTTTCAACTGGGTTGTTTCACAAGTAGCAAGTTAACAAGCTAATTTTAAACCAATAAAAAGTTAAAGCCTTGATTGCACTTCGGCCAGTGTGTTCCCCTTTTTGCTCTTCCCATGGATTGTTTACCTGCAATCATCCAAAGCCTGCCAATGTGATTAGTCACTGACTACAAACGGGAACCAGAACATTTCCTGTACCAAAAGGTTCTGCATATGAATGCAGGCACTTTTTTTTTTATAGAGATTATACATTGCATCTTCATTTCTTTGGTGGAACAAGTTGTAAAATGTGCTTCTCTCATTACCTATAGGTGACACAAAAGTGAAAAATCCTGATGATCTCTCTGCGGACACGATGGCCAAGTAAGTTGCTTTGTGTGCAGTTGATATAACATACGCACTCACTCTCCACAGCTTGGCCTTGAATCACAGAAAAATATGGGAAGCCTGAGGGGACAGTAATGATCCTGCAGGACAGCCGACAGAATCGAGTCACACACACAGTCAGCTTACGTCCGTGCAGCTTCCCACCTAAAGGCAGGGTATGTTTGGTGCATCCTTGTATGGTCTTGCTTTCACGGCTCAGTCCAGAAGGAAGAAAGTCATTTGAGAGTTGTATGGATTCTTGTGATGGTGTGCATTTAGATGAATGATTGACCCTTGAGGGACCCCTTTGTTCAGAGTGACGGGGTCGGATATAACTGTACCGAACTGGACTGACTGAACACGGTCTGTTAGATAGCTTTTAATCCACTTACCCACGTTTTCACTAACGCCAATTTTCTGAGTGATTTTAAGGAGATGACAGTGATCAACAGTATCGAAAGCCTTTGTAAGGTCAATAAACATGCATACATGCTGTCCCTTCCAGCCCAGTAAATAAGTTATCACATGATGTACAACAGTATTCATCCTTGGAACATTCCTGCCATCTTTTTCTCGGTTTAATTCAATTTTCAATTCAATTTTATATTTATAGTGTCAAATCACAACAGAAGTCATCTCAGGACACTTAACACATTGAGCAGGACTAGAATACGCTCAAAATTTCAAGTGTCAACACAATTTCAAAGTCCCAACATCACCCAGGGGCAAGCGTTACAGCGACAGTGGCGAGAAAAAACTGCCTTAATAGGCTTTTAGGCAGAAATCTCGTGCAGCCCAGGCCCTTGGGTTCCAACTGCATTTGGTGTTGGTAGTATGGAAATAGTAGCATTGACAGTAGTGTTGGTATTAACAGTAACAATAGTATCAACAGTGGTAGTCCATGGCAGCAGGCACAGCCACGCCGAGATGGATCCATCCAACAATGTCGCCTGTAGACCAAAAAGCAGGAGTAGTTGAGCAGTCACACAGCGGGCAGGTGGAGCTACAATGTGGTGTTTCCAGCATCAGGCAAGTTAGCAGTCTGCATCAGTCAGGAACTCTGGACTCTGCTGGACCAGAAAGCATAGCCAGACTCCCGGGAGTAGTCAAGTTAGTGACAGTAGAGATGCCGATTTTAGTCAATTACTTTAATTAAAAATACTGGCGGGATAGAAGCTGTCGGCCACAAAGCCTTTAGCAGCAGGAAGTTTTGAGTGCTTGTCAAAGTGAGGCAGGGATCGAGGCAAACAAGACCACAACATCGGTGCAGTCCGGATCAGGTTCCACCACGGTCCAGGGAGACCTGCTAGGCAAGAGAGCACAGGGACTCCGTGGAACATACACAGAGAGAGAGAGAGAGAGAGAGAGAGAGGCTCAGTGTGTCACTATAATCCCCCAGCAGTCTAGGCCTATAGCAGCTTAACCAAGAGCTGGCTCAGGGCAAACCTGAGCCAGCCCTAGCTATAAGCGGTGTCAAAGAGAAAGGTTTTAAGCCTACTCTTAAATGTGGGAACAGCGTCTGCCTCACGAACCAGAACCGGAAGACGGTTCCACAGAAGAGGAGCTTGATGGCTGAAAGCTCTGGCCCCTGTTCTAATTTTGGAGACTTTAGGAACTACAAGTAACCCTTTATTCTGAGAGCGTAGTGCTCTAGGAGGACAGTAGGGTTTAATGAGCTCTTTAAGATATGATGGTGCCTGTCCATTAAGAGCCTTGTAAGTGAGGAGAAGGATTTTAAATTCTATTCTGGATTGTACTGGGAGCCAGTGCAGAGAAGCTAATACAGGAGAAATGTGATCCCTTCTTCTGGTTTTAGTCAGAACACGAGCTGCAGCATTCTGGACCAGCTGGAGAGATTTAAGAGATTTATTAGAGCAGCCTGATAATAAAGAATTACAATAGTCCAGCCTTGAGGTAACAAATGCATGGACGAGTTTTTTTACGTCTTTTTGAGACAGCATTGGCCTAATTTAGTCACTCTCATCCACGTACTGATTTAATTTGCCCAAAAGAGGTCGCTGTTCTCCCTTTGAATATCTCGTCATGGTTTTGAGGAGAGTTGTTGTTGAGTTTCAATGTTTTCCTGCCAATTTAAATAGCTCTTCGTACATACTGTAATATTAAAATAATGTAAAATGCTGGAAAACAAGTCCTTGGGTCCTTTCATGCCCTATCCACATCTGTTACAAAGGCTAACAACATTTTTGGAAATATCTACAAATGAGAAACTGTCTTAAAATTTAAAGTAATCATAGATAATCCAACTCTGGGGGGAAAAATGTTTCTCTTTGATTTTAGAGGAGTCACTGGATGAAATCCTGCAACTTTCTGTGGCAAAAAGAATTCACTCGGAACCCCACATGTATATGTATCACATGAGGGTGCATGCTGGAGAGAAACCACATGTTTGTAAGAATTGTGGCCAGGGGTGTACCAGTGGAGGGATGTGCTACAGGCATGCAAAATACTGTGAGGAATTGCCATTTTTCCTTTTCGAAATGATTTGAATTGATCGTTCATCATGTTGAGGTTTAACTTTGTTGCAGCTAAACGGCTGCATATTTCTCATATATTGACTGTAAATCTAGAGTAACAGGAATGCATTTTGATTTTTAACAAAAATACCTAAATTTAGCTTCTATGAATTGTTTTCCAAATGGTTGAAATATGATCTTATTCAGCACTGTGCAGCACGCCTGCACTGACGGATCTTACTG